>NC_083764.1:63940740-63943240 GCF_963514075.1 Conger conger | reverse complement strand
AGAGAGAGAGAGAGAGAGAGGGGGGCATAGAGGGGCTCGGAGGGGGGTGGGGGTGGGGAGGTCTCTGGGTTGGGGGTATGGGGTGTTCTGGCGGGCTATTGCGTGCCTTCTCTCAGGTCACAAGGATTTAGGGCTGTTCTGGTCTTCACTGTTTTCAAAAAGCTCCATATCCCTGTCTGGAGTGGAGGATGTTAGTCCACTGTGTGTGTGTGGGTGTGTGTGCGTTTGTGGGTGCGTGTTTCTGTGCGTCTGTACGTACGTGTGTGTGTTTGTTTCTCTGTGTTTATGTGTGTGCAGGGGAGGCAGTAGCACTGGCCGGGGGGGGGGGTGGGGAAACACCACGTCACAGCGCCCCCTTCAGGCAGCTCCGGGCCTTACATCTCCATTCAAAATAACACCAAAGCAACTGAAACAAAATGGAGGATGTTCGGTACATTCTGATCTGCCGTGTTGCGATTTTGAAGCGTAATGTTTGCAGGAATATGAAGCTCAGCACAGCCAGTCACATGCGTTCAGCGTCACGCTATCGCCAGAGTGCTTAAAATCCCAAAATCACATTTTGAGGGATGGTACGGGTCAGAGGGATGCCTGTTATTTATTTGCTGTTATTAGGATATTAATGTTGATCTCTGCTGCTGAAAAGTAGGCAAGGTATAAGTTAATGCAGACCGTGGGATTTTTACTCTTTTACTCTTATTCAAATTCTTTGGGTGGGGTAAAGTATACATTAGGCGCTGTTCTGTCTGTGTTGGATTACCGCCGCTCGAAAGCTTTTAACGCATGGCTCCAGGGCAAAGCCGCCATGTGATGCAATCAGGAATCGAACCTGTGACCCCTCAGTGCTGAGCTGTGTCCCGTGGAAGTATCTCCACGCCTCTGCTGCTGTTGTTGGGATGATTTTGACCTTGTGGAGTCAAACGCGTGGAGTCAAACGCAGGACAATGAAGAACACGCGGACGACTTCTCACAAGAGGAATTAAGGTTTAATACAATGTGCAAGGGAGGGAGAAATGATTGCTCTGAGAATATCTCTGAAGACCTCAGTGTGTGGAGAGTTTATGTACAGTCTGCTCTGGGGATATCTCTGAAGACCTCAGTGTGTGGAGAGTTTATGTACAGTCTGCTCTGGGGATGTCTCTGAAGACCTCAGTGTGTGGAGTGTTTATGTATGTTCAAAGCGCCACCGTTTTGGTTGAAATAAACATTTTTCTACGTTTTGTCAGAGCCAATCGCTGTTGGTGTGTGAGTGTGTGTATATGAATGAATGAATAAATGAATGAATGGGTGAATGAGAAGCACCAGTTGTACAGCGCTGTGGATAAAGGCGCTGTATAAATGCCGATGCTTTGCCCCCCCCCAGCCCAGCTCCAGGGCGGCTCGTGCGACCCCAAGGCGGGCGAGCAGAACTCCACCCTGCGGCGGGAGCTGAAGCAGTTCTTCGGCTGGGTGCGCAAGCACGCCTTCGGCTGCAGCGGCATGAGCATCAAGCTGTACGACCAGTGGAGGGTGTGGCTGCAGAAGTCCCACAAAACGCGCAACCAGGTAGGTAAGGTACCCTCTCCTCCTGCCCCCCGCCATTCAGCCCCCTCCTGCTGCCCCCTCCTGCCCTCTCCTGCCCCCTCCATTCAGCCCTGCCCTCCTGCCCCCTCTTGCCTCCCTCCAGAGCCCCGTGTCTGCAGGGCTCCATTCAGACGAGCTCAAATCGAAATTCATCCCCCCCCCCCCCCCCGCTCCAATTTAGCCAATCGTTCATCACCACACGAACCCGTCTGAAAGCAGCGCTACTCAACCCCACGTCCTGCGGGCCGCAGTGTCAGCGGGCGTTCGCTCCTCCTGTGCGCCGCACCGCCTGATTGAACCGAGCAGGTGAAATAACAGGTGAAATAACAGGTGAAATAACAGGTGAAATAACAGGTAAAATAACAGGTAAAATAACAGGTAAAATAACAGGTGAAATAACAGGTGAAATAACAGGTGAAATAACAGGTGAAATCAGGTGGTGTAGCACACGGCAGGATGTGGAGTTGAGCAGCGCTGTGTTGGAAAGTATATATTCCATACAAATTTCTTAAATTGTAATACTAATGTAGTTTCAGCTTTTTTCCATCAGCTCTCAAAAACTGCCAACAATGAAAAAGAGAATGATACATAATATACTTTCACTGAGCGCTTTATTAGGAACACCTCTACACCGACTTATTCGAGCGATTATCGAATCAGCCAATTGTGTGGCAGCAGTGCAGTGTATAAAATAATGTAGATACGGGTCAGGAGCCTCAGTTAATGTTCACAACAACCATCAGAATGGGGAATATGATTTTAGGATTTTCACACACAGCAGTCTGTAGAGTTTGTAGAGTTTGCAAAACACAAAAAATATCCAGTGAGCAGCAGTTCTGCAGGCAGAAGCGCCGTGTTAATGAGAGGTCAGTGGAGAGGGTGACAGTAACGCAAATAACCTCACATTACAACAGTGGTGTGCAGAAGAGCATCTCTGAAC
>NC_083764.1:63895740-63933240 GCF_963514075.1 Conger conger | reverse complement strand
CTAACTTAGCTATCTAGCTAGTCCTTGTTAGTTGAATATCAGTTTTAATTAACGCTATGCCTTAACAAGTGCGTGATGAATGTTAGCTGGTGATATAGCTAGGTAACTCTGCGTTTGTTTTTCTTAGCTCAAAGGATGGAAGTCAGAACAACAGTGGCAACATTGGGGATGAGAAGAGGAAGAAAAAACGTAAGTAATTTGGTTAACGTTATGTAAGCGGCACATAACCGTTGCTATTTCCCAAATTTAAACTAACATTATCCAATTTTATAAAAACAATAATAATAATGGCTCTATTCTTCTGCTAACAGTAGTGGCTTTATAACGCTGTATACCTGGGATAGACAGCCATATCTTGTTTTTCTATCTGTTCTCGCTGTTCGACTTCAGCTGCCGGCAAGATCGTGAAGTCTCGATATCAACAAGCTGCCGAAAAGAAGCCACTCTTGAAGGTTTGTCAACTTCTGGTGTCAAACTCCAGTTCTGTAGTCCCGCAGTGTCTGCTGGTCTTTTGGTTTCCTTTCAATCAATAGGCAGTTAAGGCCTTGGAAACAAGATGTGTGGAGCGTTTAAACAATCGATAACATTATTCCCAATCCGCATTGCTAGTAGGTGAGAGTTTTTCTTAGATAGGAACGCTGGTTACCCTCTGGTGTGCATTCGCATCTTAGACATCAGCCACTGAATCGAATGCAGGACTGAGGCCAGCGTCTCCGAAGCCGGGCAGCGCCCGAAAGCCGTGCGTCAGCACTCCGCCCCGGCGCTCTCTAGCCTGCCAGTCGCTTCTCAATCCTCTGGGTGAGTACGGTGTGCGTATTTCCCATTGATTATAACTCAAATAATGGATATTGGATGCTGACGTAGGCCCAGATATTTATAATAACTTAATAATTTTGCGATTATCCAAAATCTCGACCGTCTCTGAATTCTCTCTTGTCAAAACGGGAGCAGCGCAAGTGAACACCGTGTTCTGTTTCGTCAGCTTCGACCTCCAGTATTTTGGAGCCTTCGATATTGGGTGGAAACGTTCTTCAGTCGACGGTGTTGGACGGCCACTGCGTCCACCCGGAGTTTGACGTCTCGGTAATAGGTAAAGGTGAGCGACCTTCCTCACGGTGAGTTGCATCTGTACGTTGGCGGCAGAGAAGTGAAACTTTGACCGACTTGTGTTGCAGATAAGAGTCAGACCCAGCACACTGCGGAGTCGGGGAATGAGAAGGAGATCTTGGAGAATCAGGCCTTTTTGCTGGCGTACCTCACAGCCAAGGTGAAGATCGCAGCGTTTCCTGCCTATCTGGGGAAAGTCGCCATGCCTTTTGCTGTAAACTAAAGCTGTAAATTATGTGTAATGTAAAAGGTTTATCGGATTTTAAGCAGATGGACTTGCATCTTATGGTTGCATGTAAAAGCATTTATACAGCTGGATGGCCTGTATAAACGCAAAACGATCTCACAATGTTGCAGCCCAATTGTGGCAATGTTTTAACATTGACAAAACATTCTGGTAGCATTATGACCGCAGTTCATTTCAAGTGGGTATTGACTGAAGCAATGATGCATAGCTTGCTGAGGGGTAGAATGGGTGTGTCCTACCTGGGACTCAAACCTGCAACCTCTGGAACCGTACTGTCCTCTAGGGTCCTCTTCACACTCATTCCTGTGTTTGATCTGCACTTGGTTGTACGTCGCTCTGAATAAGAGCGGCTGCTAAATGCTTTGTAATGTAATGAGTTCAGAGCCACGTTCCTTCCCCAGATGGAGAGCAACACTCGTGAGCTGAGGTCGGAGGCGGAGTGGAGCTTGCTGGCGGTGATGGAGGAAGAGGAGAGGCTGAGGAAGAGCGTCTGTGAGAAGAGGCGACGGCACCTCCTGCTGGAGAAACACCGGCAGTTCGGGGAGCTGCTGGACCTGCAGGTCGGTCACCTGACCTGTCCTGTCGTTAGGCAACACTCGGGCTGAACACTGCTGTCCCATTGTGTCTGCTACACAACACTCAAGCTGAACACTCCTGTCCCATTGTGTCTGCTACACAACACTCGGGCTGAACACTCCTGTCCCATTGTGTCTGCTACACAACACTCAGGCTGAACACTCCTGTCCCATTGTGTCTGCTACACAACACTCAGGCTGAACACTCCTGTCCCATTGTGTCTGCTACACAACACTCAGGCTGAACACTCCTGTCCCATTGTGTCTGCTACACAACACTCAGGCTGAACACTGCTGTCCCATTGTGTCTGCTACACAACACTCGGACTAAACACTCCTGTCCCATTGTGTCTGCTACACAACACTCAGGCTGAATACTGCTGTCCCATTGTGTCTGCTACACAACACTCGGACTAAACACTCCTGTCCCATTGTGTCTGCTACACAACACTCAGGCTGAACACTCCAGTCCGCCCACCCCACCCCACACCTGCGGACTGAGCACTCCTGTCCCATTGTGTCTGCTACACAACACTCAGGCGGAACACTGCTCCCGTCCGCCCTCCCCACACCTGCGGACTGCGCGTGTTCGTGTGAAGGCCAGCGTGACTCAGGCCGCTGAAACCATACAGTTCATTAATTCAGCAGATTTGTGTTTGTGTCCACGTTGCGTCCCCCCTGCAGACGGTGGCCCTGGGGCCCGTCTCTGCGGCCTCCGGGCGCTTCACGGAGGAGTACCGCGCCTTCGCCACGGCGCTGGACACCACCCGCCACCAGCTGCCCGTCAGGAACTTCCACATCCCGGGAGACCGCCGCCACTTCCTGGGTCTGTGCCGCCATGTTGTGTTTTTTTTTTTTTCCCTCCACGCTCTGTGTGATGCTGACGCGGGTGATTATGGCGGTTGGGATGGGCGGGGGGGGAGGGGTGCTCCTCTAAGAGCCCGGGGTTTGGGGTGAGGGGGTGAACGAGCCTCCGTTAGTTTTGCATCCTTGCCTTGCCAGTAGCATCCGCCTGTGGGTTGTCGATCCTGTGGTTGAAAACGAATTGCTGGTTTATTGGGCTGCTGGGTTGAGCAGCCCTGCTGTGGTGATGGTGATGATGACGATGATGAAGCTGATCATGTTGTGTTGATGAGGCTGTCGATGGATGGAGATGACGGTGAGGATGAGGCTGATAATAATGATGAAGACGGTGCTGTCGTAGCTAACCTCTCTCTGCAGGCCAGGTGCATGAAGCTGATGATGATGATGATGATGATGATGAAGACGGTAGCTAACCTCTCCCTCCCTCCCTGCAGGCCTGGCGGAGGCGTCTCTGCGGGGGAGCGAGGCCCTGCTCCTGGGGGACGGTCTCAGGGCTCAGCCCGGGGGCCAGCGGGCCCTGGAGCTGCTGGAGGAGATGAAGAGGGACACCGTGGAGCTGGAGCAGCAGCTGTCCCGGTGGGCACGGGGGCTACAGGGCGGGGCTACGGGGAGGGGCACAGTGGGGAGCTGCAGGGTGGGGCTACGCGGGGGGAGCTACGGGGGGGAGCTACGGGGGGGAGCTACGGGGGGGAGC
This sequence comes from Conger conger, assembly GCF_963514075.1. Lineage (NCBI taxonomy): Eukaryota > Metazoa > Chordata > Actinopteri > Anguilliformes > Congridae > Conger > Conger conger. The sequence goes on along the minus strand of NC_083764.1, from coordinate 63,929,753 downwards.
TACGGGGGGGAGCTACGGGGGGGAGCTACGGGGGGGAGCTACGGGGGGGAGCTACAGGGGGGGGGCTACAGGGCGGGGCTGTTCATATCTGTGTGGAGCAGCCTGGGTTGTCGGTCCTTCAAGCCTAACCCCATTAAACGGAGTGTTTGTATGTGTGTGTGTTCTGTATCATGTCCATATGAGGGAGTATTTAAAGGAACCCTCTGCCTCTCTCTCTCTCTGTCCCACAGGGACTTCTCTGACGTGCTGGAGCTGTCGTCTCTGGTCAGCAGGCAGACCGTGCAGGTCCAGCAGACTCTGGAGGAGCAGAGCATGGGAGCGTCTGTCACTCGAGCCCTCTACCTCCCAGAACCGTGACCCTCCTTACAGGACACCCCTCACCCCCCTCCTGGAGGAGCAGAGAATGGGGAAGGTCTGTCACTCGAGCCCTGTACCTCCCGGAACCCTGACCCTCCTTACAGGACACCCCTCACCCCCCTCCTGGAGGAGCAGAGCATGGGGAAGGTCTGTCACTCGAGCCCTGTACCTCCCGGAACCCCGACCCTCCTTACAGGACACCCCTGACTCTTGCCCTGTACCTCCCAAAACCCTGACCCCCCCCTCCTGGAGGAGGAGAGAATGGGGAAGGTCTGTCACTCGAGCCCTGTACCTCCCAGAACTGTGACCCTCCATACGGGACACCCCTGTGACTGTGCCTCCACTGCACTACGCTGTATATATTTGGCTTGTTTTTGTGAACATGACACAGGATAATATTTTCTAATAAATGCAACTTTGGCATATGCTTGTAATTTATCTAATCTGTAGTGAGTAACTGTTATATCCTATATTGCATCTTTTTTTTGTTTTGTTTTCTTCGTTCCTGTGGCTCAGACTCTGTGTGTAATCCTTTGTATTCGACTTCCAGTATGGTGGGTTTTACTGTGCGATAACATTTACCAACTGGAGTTGTTTTTGGTATAACATTCCGCTGTCAAATTGGGTAATGTAACCTCACTCACTGCCTTTAAAAACCAATCGTGCCCGGTTCAGTAATCAAAAGTTGTTTGGGCTGTTTCGGTGTTGTCCTGGCAACCACCAGAGGGTGCCAGAGACCCCTGATAGCAAAGCTGCTTCACCGCATGAAGTGGTGCTGTGGTCCGTGGAAAGCTATACAAACTATACATTTTATTTATACTGCACCTTTTATAAACCTATACACACACAAGTGTACCATAAAGCACTGCAGCCTGACCGATGGAGACATGCTGTTGGTCCGTGGTTAAATATTCAGATTGAGAGGACACCTCTAACAAGCTGTGTACGAGCTGAATAAAATATGATGCGATAAGAACGAGAAGCCCAGTGTGTGGGCTTTTGTGGTTTCCTTTCAATCATCTGCCAGTGCACAAGGTGTGTGGATTCTTTAGCCAATCAATGACTTGGATGAACAACCCAAAAATACACTGCGGCCCTCCAGGACTGGAGTTAAACCTGCAGACGCTGCGGCCCTCCAGGACTGGAGTTAAACCTGCAGACGCTGCGGCCCTCCAGGACTGGAGTTAAACCTGCAGACACTGCGGCCCCTCCAGGATGAGTTAAACCTGCAGACGCTGCGGCCCTCCAGGATGAGTTGAACCTGCAGACACTGCTGCCCCCTCCAGGACTGGAGTTAAACCTGCAGACACTGCTGCCCTCCAGGACTGGAGTTAAACCTGCAGACACTGCGGCCCTCCAGGACTGGAGTTAAACCTGCAGACACTGCGGCCCTCCAGGACTGGAGTTAAACCTGCAGACACTGCGGCCCTCCAGGACTGGAGTTAAACCTGCAGACACTGCGGCCCTCCAGGACTGGAGTTAAACCTGCAGACACTGCGGCCCTCCAGGACTGGAGTTAAACCTGCAGACACTGCTGCCCTCCAGGACTGGAGTTAAACCTGCAGACACTGCTGCCCTCCATTAGCGGTTAGTGAGCTGTTAGCGGTGAGCCATTAGTGGTTAGCGAGTGAACTGTTAGCGAGTGAGCTGTTAGCAGTGAGCCATTAGCGGCTACTGAGTGAGCTGTTAGCGGTTAGCCGTTAGCAGTTAGCGAGTGAACTGTTAGCAGGTGAGCCATTAGTGGTTAGCGAGTGAAATGTTAGCAGGTGAGCCATTAGTGGTTAGCCGTTAGCAGTTAGCAAGTGAACTGTTAGCAGGTGAGCCATTAGTGGTTAGCGAGTGAGCCGCGGAGGAGCAGTGACACAGGACACCTCCCCGGCGATCTGTGTCTAGGTGTGCGCCATCCACCTTTCCCCCCCCGCGGTGTGGCTTTCTGGGAACCCGACCCTGGCCCGTGCAAACAGTGCCGTGGCGGAGGTCAGCTCCCGCGTGTTTGGGCTCTTAGTAACACGCAGGGTCCAGTTACTGAGGGCTCCAGCCCGTCGAGGGGTTAGCACCCGTTAATGTTTAATGGCTGTTTGCTGGTCAGGGCCGTTTCCTGTTACCTGGGCGCTGCTGATGGTGCCGTTCAGCGACTTTCAGCCAGTCAAAGACAGAAAGAGCACTCTTCCCTGCTGAAACTAAACTGCTTCGTAAATGGCTGGTAGCTGGTTGACCAGTTCAGACCAGCTCCATACTCAGCACGGTTTGACCAGCTCAAGCTATGTTTTGAAACAGGTAGTTGCTGGTCATTTCAAGCTGGTCTCAGTTGGATTTTACTCCAGGGTTGTTTGTCATTTCTTGTGGGAAGGGTGTTTAGCCCTGAGTGTGTGTGTGTGTGTGTGTGTGTTGCCTAATGGTCCAGTTTTGTGTGTACAGATTAAGCCTAGTCCTAGACTACATTCATACAATTGAGATTCTCCATACAAAACTCAGTTTAGTTCCAGGACTAAGCTTAATCTATGTCTGTTAAATATTACTTAAGCTGAAAGTGCCAAGGGGTATAACCCTTTAAGGTCACAAATATGTGATTAGAATGTTCTTAAGTGAACATTGAGATGCTGATATAACAATCATTCCTGGTAATTGAAAGCAAATGGGTTTTCTGGACACATAAATTTAGTATTTTGAAAAAACATTCCTAAAAATGTAATCCGCAAAGGGTTAACCATGTAACCAGTCTGCAACACTCCATTAGTTATTTGGAATGTCATGTGGAGCCAAAATGGTAGCAGACATTACACATCCCATTAAGAAAAGGGAAACTGAGGGAAAGGGTAGTTTGGGGAAAAGTGTACTTACACTTACAGTGGTAGTTTGCTGAGGTAGGGGAGCAGATGTGGGAGGTATTGGGGGGGTGGGTATGGGGCAGTAATAATGCATGTCCCTTCAGCAGTCACCATAGCAACAGAATGCTTGGTCAAAGTGTTTCCAGGCAACGCGGCCGGAGCGAGCGAGCGAGGAAGAAAGGAGAGAGATCTGGGGTTCGGGAGATAGCGTTACAGGAGACCGAGTTCTCGTGATGACACCGTCTCTGCGCTGAGTGCCCTTTGTCTCTGCCTCCCCTGCACGGCGGGTATTTAGCGCTGTGGGCTCCCTCAGGACGGACCAGTCCAGGCGAGGGGAGCGATGGAGGCTCCTAAGGACCAGGAGGAGACGCGCTGTCCTTCGCCGGCGGTCCGCAAATAACAAACGACCCGAACCCTACAGACGGCAGCCATCTGTCCTTGTGTGCAGGCTTCTTGATTGCATGGTGAGACTGATTTTTTGGATGAAAAGTTTCTCTCATGTTTTGTTGTGTTTTCCTTTAGGGGTGCCACAGGGGTCAGTCTGTGTTCCGCTCTGAAAGCAAACAGGCCGAACAGCCGGCTTCAATGAACTTAAACTAGGTTGAATTAATGAGTATGTCATACACACACAAACCAGACCTGGGTCAAATAGGGAATTGTTTTGGATTAGAATACTTTTCTACTCCTTACCCAGCTGGTCTTGTGTATTGCGACCTATGAAACAAACCCCACCCAAAGCTGTAGGCTGCAGATGAGAGCACCGCTGTTGTGCCTTATGGTAAGGTACTTTACCTGAAATCGCATCAGAGAATATCTAGCCCTGCGAATGGACTGCGCGTTCAAACTGTTTAACCCTTTGGAGAGCGGGTCTTTTGGAATGTTTCTTCAAAATTCTAAATAAGTGTTCTAGAACTCTGTTGCCTCCAATTACCGGCAGTGACTGTTACATCAGCGTTAGAACGCTCAGTTGAGATCATTCTAAACACATATCTGTAACCTCAGACCTTAAAGGGTTAAGGAGATCTGGATAAGATCTTTCGTGTATAGGTATTGATAGCTGGGCACAATAAGAGCTAAGCCATCGATGGAGGTCTGTATGTGATCATTGAACATCGGCATCTGCTGGTGTGTGATGTGCGCCGCTGAACTAGGGAAAGGGACACAGCTTGTTTTCTTTTATACCGGTCGCTTATAGAGCTGGACCAGAATCTGGCCTGAAGTGAAGTGCGTGTTGTATGTTTATGTTTAAAAGCGTAGCTGGTGGCATTGTGAGCGCTGACATTGACTGATTAACTAGCAGCCTGTGTTGACAGGACCTGCCAACAGTCGCCTGTCCAAGCCGCTACTTGTCTGCACTGTCACCAGATCTGCGCGTGTTGAATGACCTTCTCTGTAGTTACTGCTTCTCCGATAAAACCTCGTTGCATGCGCATAGATACTTAATTCGGTAAGTCGATCTCGATAAGCGGATGCGAATGTAATTTTAATGTAATGTTCACTCACTCGCAGGTCTGTCAGAACTGCAGTTCATATAACTCCAGTGAATTCATTATGCTCTGACAGAGTAAGTCGGTCTGGATAAGACATGACATTACATTAGCTATTTAGCCATTTACAATTGATTGGTCAGTGCAGGGGCCATTCCCCCCCGAGAACAGTACAGGGTTAAGGGCCTTGCTGAAGGGCACAACAGCTGCACTGATCTTATTGTGGCTGCACTGGAGCTTAAACCACCAACCTTCCAGGTCCCAGTTAAGCACCTTGGCCCAAGTGGTGTCAAACTCCATTCCTGGAGGACCGCAGTGTCTGCTGATTTTTGATACATTTCAAAGTCTTTCATTGGCTACAGAGTCCACACGCCTTGTTCTCAAGGCCTTAATCGGCTGCTGATTGAAAGGAAACCACAAATACCAGCAGTCACTGTGGCTGTCCAGGACTGGAGTTTGACGCCCGTTGCCTGAGCCACTAGGGGTTTCTGCTAAATGAAGACAATGCGACACAGTGTCTTTAACTCCCCATGCCATACATATGGGTGGCCTGTAGTGTAGTGGTTAAGGTAAATGACTGCGACACGCAAGGTCGGTGGTTCTAATCCCGGTGTAGCACAGCCGTTGGGCCCTTGAGCAAGGCCCTTAACCCTGCATTGCTCCAGGGGAGGATTGCCTCCTGCTTAGTCTAATCAACTGTATGTCCCTCTGGATAAGAGCGTCTGCCAAATGCCAATAATGTGATGTAATGTAATGTAATGTAATGTAATGTAATACCCTCTGGTTCCAGTAGATGGAGGAGCCTGAGAGAAAGCGCCCCATTATTGCAGGCCGAGAGAGGGGTAAGTCTCGCCTGGGCCCCGATGGCTGAGGACAGTGTTCATGGAAGTGTTTCCAAAAGCGCATCTTGGCATTAAATATGCAGATTTACTCAATATTATTGGCTTACTAAGAGGATTATTCAGGCAGAGAACAACATTGCCCAAAATCCATCACACCCTCTTCCGCCTGCTTGTAGTTCTGGCTCGGGTAAAATAACTACTGATGGTTAGTCACACCTCTATCACTTGAGGGTTAGGTAGCTAGTCACACGTATAGTAAAGATGTTTGTCACACGGGGAGAGAAAACTGTTAGTCACGTTTACAGGCAAGCCAGTGTTCACACGTACAGGGCTCGTTATTAGTCATTTCCTGTCTGCTGGTTTCTTTTGTGGGGGTCGATGACTTTCACTCAGGTCGGGTGGGCTACTGAGGTTAGCATGTAGTGCACAAAATGAATGTGATTTTCAAGGTGATTGAAAGCCATATGATGCTACATTTACAGAGACAGAAAAACAGAGAAGAAGGGAGAGAGAGAGCAAGCTTGCAGGAAACCATGTCAAAGGCATTAGATAGATTGATTCATATCAGTTTCTGTGTGTGTGTGTGTGTGTGCACGTGTGTGTGTGTGTATGTGTTTGCATGTGCGTGTGTGTGTATGTGTGTGTGTACGTGTTTATGTGTGTGTGTGTGTGTGTGTGTGTGTGTGTGTGTGTGTGTGTGTGTGCATGTGTATGTGTATGTGTGTGTGTGCATGTGTATGTGTGTGTATGTGTGTGCGTGTGTGCATGTGTGTGTGTATGTGTTTGCATGTGCGTGTGTGTGTATGTGTGTGTGTACGTGTTTATGTGTGTGTGTGTGTGTGTGTGTGTGTGTGCATGTGTATGTGTGTGTGTATGTGTGTGTGTGCATGTGTATGTGTGTGTGTGTGTATGTGTGTGCGTGTGTGCATGTGTGTGTGTATGTGTTTGCATGTGTTTGTGAATATGTGTGTGTGCGCATGCATGCGTGCGTGCGTGTGTGTTTGTGTTTCCAGGACCTGGACCTGGTCGTTATGGCCTCCCACCAACCATTGGTTACGTCGGCCATGACTTCACCAAGCCCACCAGCCCCGCCTACTCCTTCCACCACAGGATGAGCAGCAAGCGTGAGTAACTGTCTGTACTTAGTACTCACATGCTTACACCAGGGCAACTGTCTGTATCTGCACTTAGTACTGACATACGCCAGGGCAACTGTCTGTGTCTGCACTTAGTACTGACATATGCCAGGGCAACTGTCTGTGTCTGTACATAGTACTCACATGCTTACACCAGGGCAACTGTCTGTATCTGCACTTAGTACTGACATACGCCAGGGCAACTGTCTGTGTCTGTACATAGTACTCACATACTCACACCAGGGCAACTGTCTGTGTCTGTACTTAGTACTCACACAAGGGCAACTGTTCTTAGTACTCCCACACTAACACGAGGGCAACTGTCTGTGTCTGTACTTAGTACTGCCATACTGTAAGTAGCACTGAAATACTCACAGTGCACTGAAATACTCGATGCTCACACAAGGCTTTCTGGGGGGAAGGGAAGTAAATGATTTTTTTAACTGCTCCCTGAAGTGCCTTTCCTATCACATATTAACTTGGAATGGGCAATGTGTGACAAGGATAGCTAAGCTAATGAAGGTTATACAACTACCCTCTTAAATAAGACAAGATTTTTCTCAGCCTTTGAGCATTGTGGTGTATGTAACGACACACTCAAACCACTGGAGGGAGCCAGTAGACGATTACCATAACCTTAATGTAAGATATACTGTACATTTATTGACAAATACCCCACTCCAGTCGCATGCATCACAGTCAATTTACAGTCATGGAAACTAGTTTATAAAATAGTAGAGATACGCAGGCTCTCCTGAGGTTTTGTTTTCTCTATAAACCCAGCAGCCGGATTAGAGCAGACGTGCGTTCAAGACAGCGAACGTTCACAGTTCACAGTATTTGCAGCAAACAGTTACTGTTGAACGATTTTAAACATTCCATTTAGTTCACCTCCAACGCATACACATGGGTGCGACTTAGATTTAATAATGGCAGCTAGCTGATTCGTTGCTTATGTGGGATTTATTTTTTAAGGTAAGAACAAAAATTACATTGACTAAAGTGTATTATATCAGCCAAATAATTGTCAACTTGGGTTCCCTCCGCGTCTTACCCGTCGACAGACATTTCTGTTCGCTGCGCACTACTTTTTTTAAATCGTTAGCTAACTCGTGGAAAACAGAAAAAAGTTTGAATATGTTCGCGAACGTTAGCTAATGTTTGCGATGTTGAACGCACCTCAGGTGAGGTGAGTGTAACTGTGCACTGTGTTCACCCTCATGAATTGATAAATGAAGCTCTGCGTGGAAACGATCGCTCCAGCGCTGGGGCCCCTGGTTCAGGATAATCCAGACCAGTATCAGTTTGCACGCGCTAATGAAAACTGGTGCTGAGGGGGTGTGTTCAGTGATGATCCTCGGTTGCCTGGGTCACGCAGTGCGATGCTGTTGTGTTGCCTGGATCGCGCAGTGCGATGCTGCTGTGTTGCCTGGGTCGCGCAGTGCGATGCTGCTGTGTTGCCTGGGTCGCGCAGTGCGATGCTGCTGTGTTGCCTGGGTTACGCAGTGTGATGATGCTGTGTTGCCTGGGTTACGCAGTGTACTCGGAGGACTCCAGCCCTGGACCGCGGTACTACGTCGATGCGAAGCTGACTCGCTTCGGACGGGACGGCACCCCGTCCTACTCCATCGGGGGCAGAATGAGGAGCTCATGTGAGTTGATTTAAAGGGACCTCGTTTAGGAGTTCACTTTGGCATTTTGTTAAACACATGGTAAAGTTGTCATAAATACACTCACTGAGCACATAGCACTGTTGAAATGTGTGGTTATTTGCATTACTGTCAGTAATATACACGCAGTGTGTATATTATTTACATATTAATTAATCACACTCTTGTGTGACACAACCTTTCAGGGTTCCTCTCAGTTTTCCCACTTTCAGGAAATCCTTTTCCACAGGACATTTTCCATGACTTACCTGTGAAACATGCACAGAGGTGGTGGTGGTGGTGGCCCGGGGGGGGGGCAATCTGCCTTAAAATGTCGAAACCTCGTGCTGCCCTGTGATCTCAGCAGCTAACAAAAAAATATAGAAGCAGAAGAAAAACTAAACTACAGTGTAGCGTACAACTTTCCAGGACCTCACAAATATCTTCCGGACATTTTTGTCAATTTCCTCATTTTCCAGGTGTTTTCCATGACTGAAAAATAAGTTTATACATTTCCAGGTTTTCCAGGATGAGTGGGAACCCCGCCTTTGTCAGTATAGCTCGTTCCTGACCTGTCTTTCCATGGGATTTATGATGTCTGGTTATATTAAACCATAACTCCAGAATTATGTGGTTTTGACAAAAAATGAGTTATAATTATGTTGCTTGTAGGGCAAGTTGATGGGATTTTTATATACGTTCAGAGTACACACATCTGTGAAGAACTGCCCTGCATTTCAGTTTTGCTGTGTTAGGATGTGAAAGCTTTGAAGCTCAATATGTCAACACTGTAGATTCCAAGGCCACAAACTGCAGAAACATGTCAGTTGTCCCCTATGGACATTGATTGTCAGGTTTAATGTTGTCCACAGTTGAGAAGATGGCTTACGATGGTGAGTTCCCTGTCATATATGAAAACCATTGTGCAGATGGTCAGCGTCTCTGCCAAGAGTTCATATTATTCAGGCAAAAAAGAAAAGAAAATAAAACAATGGCAACAGTTTATTTTCAACATGAAACGGTCAGTTGAAATTTCAGTTGGTTCAGTCAGTTTTTTATTTTTCTAAAGGGACTGGTTTTTTTTTTTAAGGCCTGTTCTTGAAGTGCCTTTTGAACTGCTTGTCAGTGACACTGAACAATGGCAGTAGATGCGGAGGTAAGTGTTTGTGACAGGGCTAGCCTGCCCCATCTGGTGTCAGCTGCCCCAACTGAATTTCAAAAACAACAGAAAGCAGACTGGGGGGAAAAAAAAAAAACCCAGAAGTTACCTTAATCTTTTGAAAACGTCAGCAACAATGAGGGCCCAGGATTGAGGTCTGGTTTCAGCTGAGCTCCGAAAAGGCTTTGTTCTTCCTGGGTACATTGTTTTCCCCCAGTTGAGGCAACTCAACATATTTTATATATGTGCTGAACTCATGTATAAGTCATTAAATTAAAACTTATGCCATTAAAAATAAAGTTGGGCAGGGAATTCTTTTAAAAAAACAGTACAGTAACCCAGGACCTGAGGGAATTTCAGGAGTAAAATTGGAAGCAAACTGGATAAACCTGCTTTCTCAGTCAATGTCCCCACATATTGGTCAGGACTCAGACTGTTTGTGTCTTAAATATTGATAACTCTCGCCTGGTTCCTCCTGAGGCTTCCTCCCTTTGGGGAGATTTCTCTCGCCAGCGTTTGGGTTGCTCTCCTCCCCACTGGGGAGTTTTAACCTGGCTTCATTTTTGGGGGGTCCAGGTGGGTTTTGGGGGGGGTTCAGTTTCTGCCCAGTTTTCATTCCGTTTCCCTGTGAAGTGTCTTTGCGACAGTTCTCTGTAGAAACCGCCGTAGAAGATAAATTGAACTGTCAGACAAACGTTCAAGCCTAGGCCTGTAGCGTACATGACCTGGGCCCGCTGTAGCCACAATAAGATCCGCACAGCCATTGGACTCTTGAGCATGGCCCTTAAACCCTGCATTGCTCCAGGGGAGGATTGTCTCCTGCTTAGTCTAATCAACTGTACGTCGCTCTAGATAAGAGCGTCTGCCAAATGCCAGTAATGTAATGTAGTGTAATATAATGTAATGTAGTGTAATGTAGTGTAATATAATGTAATGTAGTGTAATATAATGTAATGTAATGTAGTGTAATATAATGTAATGTAGTGTAATATAATGTAATATAATGTAATGTAATGTAGTGTAATATAATGTAGTGTAATGTAGTGTAATGTAATATAATGTAGTGTAGTGTAATGCAGTGTAATGTAATGTAATGTAATGTAGTGTAATGTAGTGTAATGTAGTGTAATATAATGTAATGTAGTGTAATATAATATAATATAATGTAATGTAATGTAATGTAATGTAATGTAATGTAATGTAGTGTAATGTAATGTAATGTAATGTAGTGTAATGTAATGTAATGTAGTGTAATGTAATGTAATGTAATGTAGTGTAATGTAGTGTAACAGATAACAGTGGGATAGCAGGGCCCCGGGTGTCGGGCAGTCACAAACCCCTCTGTGTCCCTCTCCACAGCTGGGGTCTTCCAGACCCCGGGACCCGGCGCCTACAGTCCCGAAGCGGCCCCTCCTCTCAACGGCCACCGCAGACCCCCGTGCTACACCATGGGCTCCCGCACCAGCTACCGGTCCACGGACGCGGTGCCGTCCCCGAACAAGTACACGCTGCCGGCCCTGCTGGGGCCCCACGCGCCCACCAAGCCCTCCAGCGCCAGCTACAGCCTGTCGGCCCGCCGGGGCCCGGGCGGCTCGTCCGAGGACCGGGCCATGACCCCGGGGCCCGGCCGCTACAACAGCACGGACCCCAACGTGTACCTGCCCCGCAGGCCCGCCTTCTCCATCCTGGGCCGCTTCACGGTGCCCAGCGACGCCACGCGCAAGCCGGGCCCAGGCACGCACGACGCCGAGAAGGTGGTGGCCCACCAGCGCCGCCCGCCGGCCTTCTCCCTGGGCATCCGCCACTCCGAGTTCGTCACGCCGCTGGTGGTGGACGTGCCCGACCGGGGGTGAGGGAGGGGGCGCGCCACGTCTCCCCCCGGGGCCCCACGAGCCTGCCGGTGCCGGGCTCTCTGCCCGGAGCCCCGCGGCTAACGTGGGGCTGCCCGGAGACTGGCGGCTAACGTGGGGCTGCCCGGAGCCTGGCGGCTAACGTGGGGCTGCCCGGAGACTGGCGGCTAACGTGGGGCTGCCCGGAGCCCGGCTCTCTGCCCGGAGCCTGGCGGCTAACGTGGGGCTGCCCGGAGCCCGGCTCTCTGCCCGGAGCCTGGCAGCTAACGTGGGGCTGGGACCTGCAAGGGTGTGTGGTCCAGGTTCAAGTCCCCGGTGTAGCCACGATAAGATCCGCACAGCTGCTGCAGCCCTTGAGCCAGGCCCTTAACCCCACATTGCTCCAGGGGCGATTGGCCCCCTGCTTAGTCTCTTCAACTGTAAGTCCCTTTGGATAAAAGCATCAGCTAATTTATTGGATAAAAGCATCAGCTAACTATTAGAAAATACTCGGTTGTGTGAAGTTTTTAGTTTTGGGCAAGGTAGTATGCTGCTTAGGGAACTGGGTTTACAACTATAACGGGCGGCTCATAGTCCAGCAACAGTGTCGCTTGACTGGAATCACAGAACCTTCATGAACGCCCGATGTACACTGTGGTCTTTGCAGAGAGTACGCGTTACCCAGAGTATAGACCAAACGCCCATCGCACATTGCCACGCGCAGCAGTGCTCTATAAACAGGCCTTAAAGCAGAAAGAGCAGCACTAGCTACCGATCTTTTGAGGGTAATATTTGGAGGGCGGGGAGTCGATTTGACTGAGGTTAGAGGAGCAGGGGGAAGCAGAGCCTTGGCCTGTGGCTCTGGGGGGAAGAATACGCAGCGCGGAGTGAAAGGGTGTTGATTGGAGGAGGAACAGGAAATGTACAGACGTTTGTTCTAAACACACGCCCGCTGGTACACGATGATGTCAGATCTTGGAAATTCTAGGAAGTGGATAAAAAAATGAAATAAAAAGTGTGAAAATACACAAATACTACAATTGTATAATTTTTGGGGGATATCTACTTTAAGACATGTTAGTATGGTTATGAAGAATTCACTTAAATTGAGGAAAAAGTGAATTCTGACTTCGGCTTGGGGTAGTTTTAAACCCCAGGTGGGGCAATGCTGTTGTAACTTAATTAGCAGGACTTGCGAATTGGCAGACTTCAGTAAATGTCTAGGAGGATGAATCATGAGTGTGTCTTTGGAAGCAATGAGGGTGGAGAGCTGGAGTAGAGGGTCTCCTAAATCCAGGTTGCAACCTCACCACCCCCCCCCCCCCCCCCACTTCCCTCTAATTATCTTTTGCAGAGTGAACAAGGTCATTTCACACTGAGCACAGAATTCATTAAGGGGGTTCACGGCAAGCAAACTTGACACTTAGCTGAGAAAGGAGAAGGTCAGGCTTACATACTATAAGAGAGCACTAAAAATGTTTTAGAACACTGGGTAGCCCATTCAAAACACCAAATTATTAATGTGCGTCTGTGTGTGGGGTGGGGTGGGCATGATGAGAACTACAATTAATTTTAATAAACCAAATAAATATTCAGATTGCCGATTCTTCCCTCTGGTTTTTTTTTTTTCCTTTCCTGCTTTTACTGCATTATTGTGTATGCAAACACATGGTCATGTTTTTGCAGTCATGACCGAGTCCTTGTGAGTCCTTATATGGTTTAGAATAAAGGACGGTTCAAGGAGCACATCCACAACAAAGCCAGCTACTCACGGGGCGCACAGAAACACATGACATACTGGGATGAGACGATCGCCCTCCAGGTCAGGGGCTTCAGAGGGTTTCCATAAATCCTAAAACAAAGACCTTCCTCATTTAAATCCACCGGACGTGCATATGCCACAGCGGCAGCCATTTAAGTGGTAACATGTTACTGTGAGAGTTGGTTGGTTGGTGAGTGGGGAGCATTTAGCCTAGTGGCTAAGGCACATGACTGGGACCCGGAAGGTTGGCGATTCGAGTCCCGTGTAGCCACAATAAGATCTGCACAAGTGTTAATGGCTCTTGAGCAAGGCCATTAACCCCACATTGCTAAATAACTAACGTAATGGAAGTATTAAGTGTTTGTCAAGCCACAAGACACAACCTCATGATTTAAAAAGAATGCAAACACACAACAATATCGTTTTTCTGACCTTTGACCTTTACTTTAGGATTCCACATCAGGGAACAGAAAAGCAGTCATAAAATGCACTGTACACGGCAGACTGAAAGAGCATTAGCCACAGCAATGTAGAGCACCTCCACTTTCCACACTCAAACGTAAAATACAAAAATACACACAGAAATAAGACAGGAATTTACAGCAGTGGGACAATACAAAAACAAATCTAAAAATGTACAAGGAACTGGTTTGCAGCTAAAAGTCTGTATGATTACTAAAAAGGTGCTGTTCTTTGGAAAGATTAAAAAGAAAGATTAAAAAAAGAAAACCAACTCGGAATATACAAACTAATTCTGGCCGTTTAAAAACGGCTTTGGAATCTTTGAAGTTTAGGGGGGAGAACACCTCCGGCTATTCAGATGCTCATCGGTACATGCGGTTCTTCCGATTCAAAGATGTGCAAGTTTTAATTTACCAAGAGAAACCGGACACGCCCTGTCTGTTTCATTTGTTACACGTCCGTTTACACACATGCAACTTGTTGGTGAATATTTCACTAAACTGAGCTGGAAGTCTACGATATATAGTGTTGGACAGCACACTTTGAACAGACAATAGCATACGGCAGAATTTGGACTGTTGAGACGGTATATAGCTATCGTTTTAATCATTCATGCATGTGACCTCAAAGCTTACACATCAAGCATGTAATGGTGAACTTTAATACATTGTCCTCATGACTTAAATTCCATGGAAATCAGCTTCAGCAAGATTTCACCGAAAGAAAAACTATAGACATCCTGTTTACAGCATTTAAAACTGAAAACGCAAACACTGAACTATGAACATCTATCATATGAACTTCAGTACGGTTTTTAAGCAGAAATATCAGGTATATATGCACTGGCCTAGTAACAACGGCAATGGCAAAAAATATAATTAACACATACACCAGCAATTTCCACCAATCAAAAACAAAAAAAAACAACAACAAAAAAACACTCTTCATAGCAGCCAACGACCAAAAGTCTTCTGGTTCAGACAGGGTCCAACGGTCATGTTTCGGGGTCTCGAACAATACAACAATTAATCCAAGCAGCAAATTTTTACATCAAAATATACATTTCTTGGGAAAATGTGTATTTTGCACGGCCAATGAAATACTGCTTTGTTGCTCTATACTTCCAGGTTGTGGGGCATTTTAGCCTTCTTTTGGGGAGGTGGGTTGCGTCGTGCATCTTTCATTGTGACCCCGAGGCTGCCTCTATATAACGTATTCATTATAAATAGACACACGTGGTAAGATTTGGAAGAGGACTACGAGTAATGAGTGTCGCATGAGTCAAACATGTACAACCACACGCGGCCTGTACACAAGTGCAGTTCTGTTGAGATATAGTTTTTTGTTTGTTTGTTTGTTTGTTTAGTTTTTTTTTGACCCGAGTCTTCAGTTTCGTTCTCATTCCTTTGGGAGAGGCCTCCGGAACAGCAGTATATGCGGCTCTAAAGAAACAAACGTTTACACTTAGTAAACAAATAAAGAAATAATGTTTTTTTTAAATCTACAAAAAAAAAAAAAAGTGCAGTCCAACAAGTAGGTTCAACCATGTTTGTTTTCTTAAAAGTATTATTATTTTTAAAGTCCGGTTTCTTGTTCATCAATATGCATACAATGTTACATAACAGAACAGGTTGCTAGTTTTACCATTTGTACTACTACGACTAATAATAATCATAATCATAATAGTAATAATAACATACCTGGCTTATGAATCATGTAGTGGATCCAGCCCTGACTCTGCTGTACACCTAGGCCCCTCCACTCCTCCTCGGACATCAGGTGGGAGGTGGGTACCAGTTTGGACAACTGCTTCGGCAGCATGACGTGTCTATGACATTGCAGTGTTCGTATACAGTTACTATTTTGTTACAGCAAGATATCGTTTCAAAACCTTATTTGTTGCTTGGTACCTAATCAGTTGGACTTGCTGGTTTACGGCGACACAGATACAAGCAACACACGAGGAGAGTAAACTTAAAAGACATAGAAAAAATCTAGGTCGAGGTTTACTGACAGCTGGTAAGTTATCTGCAACCTAGACAGCATCATAAATCGTATCGTGACTGGCACAGTTAGCGAATTGGGCTGCGTTCCTTTCCTTTAAATCTGAAAATTTACAGACAATAATTGAACTATAAAATGCAATACATTTTTAAAAAATCCATTCACAACGTAACATCGGCTCACAAGACTTGCGTGATTGACAAATGCGTTCGTTAGCAACGCGTTAGCTAGCAAGCAAGGTAGCTAAATGGCCACATATTCGGAGGTCGACAAATAACCTTAATTTTCACCACCCGGACCGAAGATGTTGTGACCGTCTAATTTTGCGTTAAGGTTAGCTAAATTAACGGTCAGTAACCAAGTTACTTAACCGGCTAAGGCTAACTTGCGAATAAATCAATGTTGTTGTCAATGTTGCTGGCCAAGTTAACTTAACTCAATTATCAAGCGACAAAATGCGTTCTGGATAACAAGCACTGTTAGACATCATTCTTTAATGAGAACATGACAGCCTTTAAAATGTTATGAAAACACTGGTTACAAGAAAAAAAAACATTATTTTACAAGCCGTGTAACATTAAGCTAACAACATTATAAAGTTAGCTCGCTAGCTAACAAGTGTTGTGACGCACTACCGAACTTACCTGTACTCATATTCTTCATCCGTGTATTTGTCAGAGTAGTAAATTTGTTTTTTCGACATTTTATCTTTTCAAATATTTAACAAGTAGTAACGCGGTTGTTCTTTGTAGAATGATAACGTCGACTTCTAGCCGCCTGGTTTCGTGTATTTTGCTTTCTTATGCCTGTCCTCAGACTGTTACTCCACTCAGCAGCACTCAAGAATTTAAACTCAAACGGCCCGCGTCCGCTCTCATTGGTGGAGTCGCGCGGGGCGATAACAAACGGCACCAATGCCCCGCCTTTTTTTCAGTAGTTTGGAAATGGACGCCATTTTGGATCTTTCGTGTGTCAGTAGGCTTCAAAAGCGTATTTGAGCGGTGCGCCAAAATGTCGAACATGGGAGAACGGTTGTATAATGTTTTGGTGCAGGTCGTTTGGAAACTTTGCCAAACTGAATGAACATGCATACTGGAGTGCGACGGTTAGGAGGCTAGGGACATAAATTAGGTTATTATGTCACAAGTATTATGTAATGCCAGAGTGGAAGGGAAACTTTTCGGGACTGAGAGGAAATAGCCTTTTATGGAAGTATTCATATACGTTTTTCTTTGCTTTATCTCCCTATTTCTGTTCACTGTTTTATTTTGGTCACTTTTCTGGATAAATAACAACTCAAATGAGAAATACAGCAACAGCAAGTAGACCTAAACCCACTACCAACTGTATTGTCACTACCTACTACTATGCTATGGGTTTTCTACTGTACAATAAATAAGTTCTGTATTATATCCTGTGTTAATTACTATTTCTGTGATAGTAATCCATTGAATGGGCATGAGAGGCGTTTGCACAGTACAGTCAATGGCTAATGATCTGCCTCATATTAATTTGGAAGCAGACTTAAATTGCTAATTCCATCAGGATCAATGTCAGTGCTATGTCATGGAAAGTGATATCTGTGTCATCTTATAAGATAGCAAGTGCTTTCCTTTACGTTGTCTCTGTATGTGTGTATCGTGTGCAATGTGTGTGTATATTACTCTCACACTTCCAGACCTGGCTGTGGTTTACAGTGTAAGATTGTCCGTTGTTATTACATAATATTTTTTTTTAAAGCTGTTTATGACTCCGTGATCACAAGTTCAAAACAGGGCCTTGGACATCAGCACTGTTACCTCGAAATAAACGAAAGAACTGCACTAAATAATTGTTTGTATCAATGAAAATGTTGAATTCTTTGCATTTTTTGACCCACAGTCCAGCATCACGTGATGTCATCTCCCGGGGAAATCCATACTGCCAGGTTTAAACTCAGTGAGACAACATGTGGTGAATGGGGGTACTGTCGTTCCTTTAAACAGCATGGCGTTGACATTTTTGGAACGCTGAACTCTCTCTAGTTCTGCATTCTTGTTGATGAATTACAATGAAATTTAAATTCTTAATGAAAGGTGCGATAGTTTTTGTTTTCCATGTGGATGCAGGAAAGCCAGGTTAAACAGCAGTGCATGTTATTTGCCTGCCAGGCTTGATACCAGATGGGTATGAACAGGAATTTCCCCCTTAACAGAGGACCAGCTCCAGGCATCGTCCAAAACCCACTAATTGTGGAATTAAAGATTGCTTAAAAATCTGCAGAAAGGCAAATTCTAAAGAATATATTCTGGGAATAAAGCAAATATTTTGTGTTTATTGTCTGTGGCTTTATTAATGTGTAGAGCAACAGTGCACATGACTCCACTTTAACTGTGACATCACGACTGAGAATCCTGCATCTACATTCATTTCGTGTTCAGCACTTTGGAGGTGAAAATGGTTTATACTGATTGTTGACGAATGATGATTTCAAACTGAAATTTCTGTTTTGTGCTAAATAAATAAATGCTTATTTATTTATTTATTTATTTATTTAACAAAGACATGACAATGAGAAGGAGAGCAATTTTCACTCTGATTGTTTTTAAAAGCTCGAAAAAAATATAGCAAAATGTTTATTACATTATTATAAACATTGGCTAACCTTTGCCTTTGTCGATGCATGCTTTACAAGTGCATGTGCATGTGTGTGTGTGTGTGTGTCTGCGTGTGAGTTTGTGTGCACACCTGTGTGTTGCGCGTTCCCCATCCACACATGCCCTGACTGCAACTGAAACTGAGCTTCAGGAATTGGCCTTATATATCATCGCCGAAGAAGGAGAGGACGGTCGTCATTGGACAGAAAGCACAGCCATGAGCATGTGTGCGTGTCCTCAGCGCTGGCCGGCGTGTCCGCGGGGGAGGACCGTGGCGCTCACCGGCGCACTCCAGTCGCTGCTCTGTCCCACCAGACGGTCCTGGGCGGAGACCTGGACGGTGTAGGTCTCGCCCCCGCGGAGCCCCTTCAGGGCCATGGCCGGGGACAGGAACGGGCCCAGCTGAGGGAGCGCAACGGGACCAAATTACATTACAATTACATTACAATTACATTACAATTACATTACACTACATTACATTACAATTACATTACACTACATTACATTATTGGCATTTAGCTGACGTTCTTGTCCAGAGCAACATACAGTTGATTAGACTAAGCAGGAGACAATCCTCCCCTGGAGCAATGCATGGTTAAGGGCCTTGCTCAAGGGCTCAACGGCTGTGCGGATCTTATTGTGGCTACACCGGGATTAGAACCACCGACCTTGCGGGTCCCAGTGATGTACCTTAACCACTGCGCTACAGGCCGCCCTGTAATGTATTTATCAGGGTGTGCAGTGCAATGCAATGTACAGTTCGTGACAAACATTTGTATCATTTATTGTACAAAGGTTAGATCAAAGCCGACTATGGCATGGTAACACAAAACAGTGCAGATGGAAACACAAAACCTAAGACATAAGAGTGACAGTAGATTATATTAAATTATAGCCAAATTCATGAGTTTTATTGTTAAAAGCCTGTAGCATAGTGGCTAAGGTGCATGATTGGGACCTGGACGGTTGGTGAGTCAAGCCCTGGTGTAGCCACAATACTGATCTGTGCAGCTGTTGGGCCCTTGATTGATCTAGGGAGGGGGGGGGATTGTCCCCTGCTTAGTTTAATCAACTGTAAGTCGCTTTGCATAAAAGCGTCAGCTAAATAAGAAATTATACATAAAAGGTACGATAAATTAATCCCAGTCCACATCTAAAAGTCACCAGCCCATAATCCATTTTAAGAATGTTCCAGAAGGATTTTTCCCCAGAGTAAAGGATTCAAGCTCGGATTATAATGACTGTTGACCACTGCTATGGTCTCATACATATTCAACAGCTGGAGGTCAGAGTTGAATTAAAGATGAGATGGTCCGATCTGGTCAACCAACTCCATGACAACCAACTGATTATTGGACAACGTTACTTGTGAGACACTGGTTATTTGTTAAACTGTCCGTTTATAGTTTTTACCCTGTAGTCTTTTTTTATTTATTTTTTTAAGATTAACTGAGTATTGTTTCCCCTGCTTTTGCAGTTTTGATCTGAACGGAGTGTTACACAGCCAGATTAATATCAGATGTGTGTGCGGAATTTGACTTGCTCTGTTTTGTAGACCCTCACTGGCGCCTGTGCTGGAGGGTTTGACTGGAAGTGTTTAGTGCGTCTTCACATTTTTTTGCCAGTTGTGTGGACATTTGTGCTGCCCTCACTCACCTTGCGAGCTGTCTTGCTGTTGCCGGTGTGATACCGAACCATGTACTTCAGTGGGAAGAAGGCGGGGGTAGTCCAGGAAGGGGGAGGAGCCCAGGTGACGGACAGCGTCTTCGCTTTTGAGTCCTGGACCACCCTCACGTCAACTGGGGGGTCCGGCTTCACTGAGGAAGGGGGGAGGACAGGGCAGATTAGGATGAAAAATATAAATAGATTTAACCTACACACGTCTGTGCCAGAGGCATAGGAGGCCTTGTGTGAAGTTTAGCACCACGAAGTTCTGCTTGTGTTGAAACATCGCCAGGCCCAGGCCCACCAAGAGTCAGGGGGCCTCAGCGGCCCGAAGGAGAGCGACACGCCTTCTTCAAGCCGTCTCGTCTCATGCCCGTGACCATGATTCTGAGGCGGTGAAGTCCGCTGCATCTTAGCCTGTTGCTACACCGTGGCTCATTATTATTATTGTTATTATTATTATTATTATTATTAATCCAAAAAGATTTGCTGTGGGTGCAGGTTTTTGTTTCAGCCCAGCACTAACACACCTGAGTCTACTCATCAAGGTCTGGACTGAAGAGATGCTGCAGGCTCAGACACACACACTGGTAGGTTGCTGGACGGGTGTGGTTGCGGTTGATTGGACACCCCTGGTCTGGAGGGGTGGGGGTGGGGGTGGGGGTGGAGCTCACCGACATCCTCCACCATGAAGCTGAAGATGGTGTAGGCGCTGCCCAGCGGGTTGGTCGCCGTGACGTTGATGCTGTGGGCGTCCTGGTGGTACATCCTGATGTTCAGCTGACAGTGGTGCCTCAGGCCAGGGACAGGGAGGCAGGGCTGGAGCCTGGGGGAGGGAAGGCCACTGTGAAGCCCAGGCCTGGGTCAATTACGGCCTCACTTCTCTGTGACCGATTGATCTCGCCTGGCGCAACTGAGCCAACCAAGGGGACCGGAAGGCGGGGTTTGCTCTTGTTGCGAGCGTTTTGTCAGTTCCAATACACCAGACAAGCTCGGTAAAGCATAGAAACTCATTTGAATCAACAACAATCACATATATGACCCAGGTTTGAGGACAACCTAAACACACGTAATGTTGAGACAGGCCATTCAGCTCATCCAAAGCCCACAAATCCTCCCCAGCCAATTAGAAATCACTTCATATCAGCAGAATTATGCAGAAAGGAAGGAGGAGGGGTCGGCTGGAGCTTTATTTTTCAGGGTGGGACCGTGCCATCGAGGCCATACTCACAAGTGACCCCACCGCAGTCCCGTCTCGTAGGTGGCAGTGTAGCGTGTCGGCAGCAGTGGCTCGGGGCCCTCGCCCCAGGAACACAGGGCGTGTTTAGGGTAACT
The DNA here is from genome assembly GCF_963514075.1 of Conger conger. Taxonomy (NCBI): domain Eukaryota; kingdom Metazoa; phylum Chordata; class Actinopteri; order Anguilliformes; family Congridae; genus Conger; species Conger conger. Next base: position 63,908,602 of record NC_083764.1, on the reverse strand, counting down.
AGGCGACCAGCACTTCACTTGCGGTCGGGACGGAGGGTCTGAGAGGAAGAGGAGGAGGAGGAGGAGGAGGAAGAGGTGAATGTGTTACGCGCTCACGGACGTGGACACGATGTTCAGCCACGAGTCCTGTAGAAAAAGATCAAGACACGGGAGACAACAAACGGCTGGACAAGCTGGACTGCCAGAGAGAGAAATGAGACAGACGCATGGCTGTCCTAAAGACATGCAGTAAGTACAGGATGAGGTTTCTCCCTGTACCCATGGAAACCCATGTACTCTGACCCCTTGTGGGCAACCAATCACATTTCAACTTTCCATGTCACATCCCTGGTGTAAGATCCAGCTATGACCAGCTATAAATACCAGTTACCAGCTGTTTCTAAACATAGCATGAGCTGGTCAAACTATGTTGAGTTTGGAGCTGGTCGAACTGGTCAACCAGCTACCAGCTGGGTTTACCAGCTGCTTCAAAACCCAGCTTGAGCCTTTTTCTTCAGCAGGGATGACACGTGATATAACTATGGTCGCACATTTCAAGTGCATTGCTGCTGTTGTTCTGTCTTATGTTATTATTATACTAAACTCACCGAGCACTTTATTAGGTATTTATTAGACTTATTTTTTAGACTTCTACTGCTGTAGCCCATACACTTACAGTTATGATGCGTTGTGTGTTCAGAGATTCTGTTCTGCATACCACTGATGTAATGTGTGGTTATTTGCGTTACTGTCACCTTCCTGTCAGCTTTGACCAGTCTGGCCATTCTCCTCTGACGTCTCTAATTAACAAGGCGTTTCTGTCTGCAGAATTGCTACTCACGGGATAAATTTTTTTATTTTTTGGCACCATTCTTTGCAAAGCCTACTAGAGACGAGTGTGCGTGAAAATCCCAGGAGATCAGCAGTTTCTGAGACACTAAAACCACCCTGTGTGCCACCAACAATCACTCCACGGTTAAAGTCACTTAGATCACATTTTCTCCCCATTCTGATGGGAACATTAACTGAAGCTCCTGACCCGCGTCTCCATGACTGTATGCATTGCACTGCTGCCACGTGATTGGCCGATTAGATAATCGCATGAATAAGTCGGTGAAGTAAAGTGCTCAGTGGGTGTATATTACACTATCCTCTGTCCTCATCTTCCTCGACCTGTCGGCCGCCTTCGATACAGTCAACCATGAGATTCTGCTCTCATCGCTGTCTGGGATGGGTGTCACAGGTTCTGCACTCGCTTGGTTTTCCTCCTACCTCTCTGGTCGCTCCTACCAGGTGACTTGGAGGGGCGCACTCTCCGACCCTCAACCCCTACGAACTGGAGTCCCGCAGGGCTCGGTTCTTGGGCCTCTCCTCTTCTCGCTATACACCATGTCTCTTGGTTCTGTTATCTCTTCCCACGGCTTCTCTTATCACTCCTACGCTGATGACACCCAACTCTTCATTTCCTTCCCCCCTGACACCCAAATCACCACACAGATCTCTGCCTGCTTGGCTGATATCTCTGCATGGATGACTTCCCATCACCTGAAGCTCAACCTTGCCAAAACTGAGCTTCTCTACATCCCTGCTAAGTCCTCTCCGTCAATCGACCTCTCACTGACTGTGGAGGACTTTGTAGTTTCCTCCTCCCGTACGGCAAAGAATCTTGGGGTGACTCTTGATAACTGCCTCTCCCTGGCTCCACAAGTATCCTCCACTGCCAGAACCTGCAGGTTCTTTCTGTTTAATATACGCCGCATCCGTCATCTCCTGACGGAGAAAGCCACCCAGCTCCTAGTCCAGGCGCTCGTCATTTCCCGCCTGGATTACTGCAACTCCCTCCTAGCCGGTCTCCCAGCGTGTGCCATCAAGCCCCTCCAGCTGGTCCAGAATGCTGCAGCCCGCTTGATCACCAGTCAGCCCAGGTCGGCTCATGTCACCCCGCTTCTCATTGGCCTCCACTGGCTTCCTATTGCCGCACGCATCCGTTTCAAGGCCCTAGTGTTGGCATTTCAGGCTGCTAAGGGGACTGCCCCACATTACATACAATCCCTGATCACTCCCTACTCCCCAGCTAGACCACTCCGGTCTGCCAGCTCTGGTCGCCTTACGATTCCCTCTCTACGGGCACCTGGCGGTCGAGCTGCACGTTCACGCCTGTTTTCCGTTCTGGTTCCTCAGTGGTGGAATGACTTGCCTACCACTGTCAGGACAGCAGAATCCCTCCCCCTATTTCGACGCAGACTCAAAACACACCTCTTCAAACTCTACCTTAGTCCCCCCTCCTGATTTACCCCGCCCCCCCCTTCTGATACCCCTATCCCTGCCTAACCCCCCCCCCCGCCCCAAAAAAAATAAAAAAATAAAAATAAAAAAATTGCACTTATGATGACGACTATATGTTTAGAACAGCAGTCCAGGTGTATTTTTCTAGTTCGGGATGTGATGCTTTGACTTGTGGTAGAACCTATGCACTTGTAAGTCGCTTTGGATTAAAAGCGTCTGCCAAATGACTAAAATGTAAAATGTAAATGTAACTATTAGACGCTACAGGGCACTCACAGCCAGGGCGCAGGAACAGGGTCTGCAGGAGGGATCCGTCCCTGCTGCGGCAGGTGTAGTTGCCCTGGTCCTCCAGGGTGGTGTTACGTATGGAGAGGACCGCGTGGAGCTCCTTCCCATTCAGCCCCCACTGGCCCTCCTCTCCCCCCTTCCCCTTACAGGGCACCTCCACCGCTGAACCCACCGCAACATACAGCTCTGTGCAGGGGAACATGACAGAGAGAGAGAGAGAGAGAGAGAGAGAGAGACAGCCACCACTCTATAAGATACCCTGTGCATCATGCCTGTGACCTGAGAGTGCTATATACGGTACTCGGGACCCAAAAGCAGACCGGAAGATATTCCAAAAACATTGTCTTTTATTCAGTCCAATTCACAGCCAAGAGATCATGTGACAACAGCCAACACAAAAAGCCAGGAAATCAGAAAACAGAGGCACAAAAGGAAAAAGTCGAAGTCGTAGCAAATAATCAAAAACCAAATAATCAGAAGGGCGGACAAAACAAGAGGGCAAAGCAAACTCGAAAACAAGGCCAAGGGTTGTCATAATGAATCTCGATTAAAAACAGGCGTACAGGTATCTCGGCTCCAAATTAAGTGATTGTTAGTTTATTAGTTAGACAGACAGTGATCCCCTATTACTGTACAATATCTAACATTAACTAGCGAAAGAAAGCAGAAGGAAGAAAGGCTGAAAACCTGGAACCTACTGAAACCACGGAGAGAGGGAGAGAGATAGAGAGGGAGAGAGAGAGAGAGAGAGAGAGAGAGAGAGAGAGAGAGAGAGAGCCTCAGTCGACATGAAACCAGAATATCCCATGCGCTCAAAGTCTACACTTAATGGGAAAGATATCTGGGAGAACTCTTCAACAGAACCAAGTGTTCAGTCTCACCCTTTGTGAACGGGTCCTCTGGCAGGTTCCTGCAGAGAACCGGGCCGAGCAGAACCGCAATGGCGACTGCGCAGACACGAGCCATGCTCTGGACACACAGAATAAGAATAAATAGAAGCAGGTTCACTGGACCTTCGGAGTTGTGCTTCTGTTATTCGCGATCTCCAGCACAACCTTTGTCTATTTGCACTGGGGGGCGTTTAGGATCCTATGAACCGCGCGACAGGTTCACACTGCCCGACTTAAAGGCATAACAACAAGTGATTAACCCGCTGGACAGCTTATCATTTTATCCACGCAGATTACCCAACACAAGTCTTCCCTCTGTCACCCAGAGATGCAGTAATTATGTACAGGAATGGACAGCTGCTTACTCTGTTGTAAGATACCTGCCCGGTCAATCAAAGAAACACATATTTCAAGCATCAACTGATAATATAATCATATATGCAGTATAATGATCATAATGAAAATACACTACTACTACTCAAAATTCAATTCAGTTTTTTTTAATAGTGCTTTTAGAGACACTGCCACAAAGACTCTTTACAGAAAAACAGGACAGTATTATTACTACCATTACTTTTACTTAATTATTATTATTATTATTATTATTATTATTATTATTATTATTATTTTAGTTTACAGAAGGATAAATACTTTACAAACATCTAATTTAAAAGCTGGGTCACCCAATGAATTACTTGATCGCGTTTATAATGTAATATTTTACCATTTACATTTACATTTACATTTTAGTCATTTGGCAGACGCTTTTAATCCAAAGCGATTTACAAGTGCAGCGATTTACAAGTGCAGTACAGTACATTACAGTACATTACATTACAGTACAGTACAGTACATTTACCATTTACCATTTAATATCACTGTGATTCGTCCCTGTTTAAGAAGCATGAACAGTACTTTAAGTAATTCAGCCGTTGACGGTGAACTATGAACAATCTAATAGTCAGAAATACATTTTTTGAACATTGTATTTTCAAACACTGTAGGAAAATGAAGCAGCGTTTCAATAATTTAACTTCGAAGTATTTCGGTCAGATGAGTTACAGCTCTTTTGACGAATAGGCTTTTAGTATATGTGGGCGGGATTAACATTGCTCCGGATGTTGGTATTTGTTACAGGAAGTGTGGAACTACAGTCGTTTCGTTAGCTGCGAGGTTGTTTGGCTAAGTTGTTTGTCTGGAATTTTTGGTGTAGATTTAATATTTATTTAAGTCATGTCGGAAAGAAAGGTTTTGAACGTAAGTATTGACTTAGTGATGTGTTTAACTGTTTGTACTGTTTATACTGCTTGGTTACGTTGCTTTTCCAATAGTTGCTGTTAGTCTGCAACGCTGAATTCAGCAAGCTAACCAACTGTCCCTATAAATCACACGTTTGCCAGCTCTCTGACGCTGTATAGCTACCATTAAATATCAATCGATTGCTAAATAAACTTATAGAAATCATTCGATGTCAAATGTCCGCATATGTTAGAGACCTATTTAATATATCTATACGTCAAATGGGTTGCTAGATGTTTAGAAGTAGAAGTTCGCTCTGCGTAAAAGTAGTTAAAGAAGTTTGTCCTGCTGGCGCTGGCTAAAGTCAAACTCTGTACCTTCCACATTATTTATGTCAGTATTATAGGTTTATTAACATACTTTTGCCGTTGGTCATTGGGGATGTTTCTTGTCAACATTGTCTCTGTTATTACTTTCAGAAATATTACCCGCCTGATTTTGATCCGTCTAAAATCCCCAAACTCAAATTGCCAAAAGATCGTCAGTATGTTGTGCGGTTGATGGCACCGTTCAATATGAGGTACGAGTAACGCGCACACACTTTACTTCATATTAAAAACACAGTCCCCCCCCTTGGACGAAATTATGATCGATATATAAACAGACTGTTTTGATTTTTTTTTCTTCTAACAGGTGTAAGACGTGCGGGGAGTACATCTACAAGGGGAAGAAGTTCAACGCCCGAAAGGAGACGGTGCAGAATGAGCTATACATGGGTCTGCCCATCTTCCGTTTCTACATCAAGTGTACGCGCTGCTTGGCTGAGATCACGTTCAAGGTAACTGGGATTCCAACGGGCCATCTCTCCCGTATTCGCCTGTCTAATGTTGGTTGGAAAGCCCTTGGAACAGAAAACCAGAGAAGATTAATCTCCTTTCTTGGCCAGGTCTCTTGAAAAAGAGAGTTTTGGTTTTGGCTTAATAAAGGTTAATAAATACTGTCACCCTACACTTCTGTGCTGAAAAATGCACGCTGCCCTTGTCAGAACACATAATTAAGGGCTGGTTTCACAGACACGGATTAAGTTTAGTCCTGGACTAAATTATTTGTGGAGAATCTCCACTCAAAATGAATGTGATTTTAGGACCAGGCTTAATCAGTCTCTCTCTCTCTGGCCCTACATGTATTTTTGAAACGGCCCATGTTTGCGGTGCAGTGTGTTTACCCGGGTCAATGTGTGGCAGGCGTGACGTGCCTCTCTCTCTCTCTCTCTCTCTCTCTCTCTCTCTCTCTCTCTCTCTCTCTCTCTCTCTCTCTCTCCCTCTCCCTCTCCCTCTCCCTCTCTCTCTCTCCCTCTCTCTCTCTCTCTCTCTCTCTCTCTCTCTCTCCTCTCTCCCTCTCTCTCTCTCTCTCTCTCCCTCTCTCTCTCTCTCTCTCCCCCGCAGACCGATCCTGAGAACACCGACTACGCCATGGAGCACGGCGCCACCCGCAACTTCCAGGCGGAGAAACTGATGGAGGAAGAGGAGAAGAAGGTGCAGAGAGAGAGGGAGGAGGAAGAGCTGAACAACCCCATGAAGGTAGGATGGGTGGAGAACGCGGGGGGGCGCGGTATCCCTGTTTTTTTTTTTTAAAAGGGGGGGTTTGGCGTTTGGGGGGCTGCTGTGGGGCTCATCCTGGTAAACCGCTGTCCTGGGGTGCAGATCCCAGATTCTGCATGGGGGCTTGTGATTGGCTGTTGTCCGTTGCCTAGTGAAGGAGGGATTCAGTTGCCAGGACAACCGTGTTTAATTGTTCGCCTGGCATATTCTTTAAGCCAAAGTTTGAAAGCCGTAATAATGTGATTTAATTATACAAGAATTCATATTTGTGATTTGCGGGTAGTTTTAAGGCTCTTCTAAACAAGCTCCATTGACCATCATGTTTTCTACATCATTTGCAATTTTCTTTTGCCGCCTTTTCGGACGTTCGCTCGACACTCGGCCAAAAACAATTGGGACGGAACCGCGACTCCTGTGGGGCTTACTCCCGTCTCTGACCAGGTGCTGGAGAACCGGACCCGCGACTCCAAGCTGGAGATGGAGGTTCTGGAGAACCTGCAGGAGCTGAAGGAGCTGAACCAGCGCCAGGCCCAGGTGGACTTCGAGGGCATGCTGAGCCGACACAAGGAGCTGGAGGAGCAGGAGAGGAAGAGGCAGGAGGACGAGGACGACCGGGAGACCAGGTGAGTGCAGAGGGCTCAGCCAATCAGGAGCAAGTGTAAGAATCCTATTACTTTTACATGGCAAATAACCCTTGAAACTTAAAACCTTCATCTCTCTCTCTCTCTCCTTCTTTCTCCTTCTCTCTCCCTCTCTCTCCTTCTCCTTCTCCCTCTCCCTCTCTCTCACCCTCTCTCTCTCCCTCAGGGACATGCTGGAGAGGGCCCTGATGAAGAGGTTGAGGGATTCGGACTCAGACTCCGATCAGGAGCGGGGGAACGGGAAGGAGGCCGCTCAGAAGCGCAGTGCGGAGAAGCCCACGGACATCCTGACCACGGACAGACCCGCGGACGCCAAGGTACTGACCGCACAGACGAGCCCTGCCAGTCACACCCGCCAGCGCACAGAGCTGCCAGTCTCACAGCCTGTCACAGAGTGTCACTGAAATACGCCAAAAACAGATTCCGAAAGCCTAGAATCATGACTAGACGCTGAAAGATTTCTCATGCCTGCACCAAGAATATGCCTGACTAATCAGCGACTGAGAAGCCAAATGTCCAATTACTTTTTGGTCCCCAGAAATTGTGTGGATTGTGCATAAAAAGGGATCTAAATGCTACGTGTAACGCCCAATATGGGTGTAAATACTCGAATTGAAGGTGACGGTCTGCACTTTAACCACGTATTCATTGCTTAATTTTAAATCCAATGTGCTGGACTGCAGAGCCAGAAGAACAGAAACTCTACCACTATCTCTCACCCTTCCCTCCCTCCCTCCTTCCCTCCCTCCCTCCCTCCCCAGGCCAGCGGCCCCCCAGCTCCCGGGGGGGTGAAGCGGTCTCGGGGGGAGACCTGGGAGAGGAGTGTGGGGGGTCTGGGCGGGGGGGCCCTGGGATCCCTGGTGGTGAGGAAGAAACCAGGAAGTACAGCCCCGAAACCTGAACCGACAGCTCCGCCCACCGCCCGGCCTGCCCAATCAGGTGAGAGCCTTACTGTGATGCGAACCATAGTAAACAAAGCTCGTTCCAATCGCTTATTATTCGCCTCTCGTCTCCTCGTTGTTCCGCTGGCCCGGAAATCGATCGAGGTCCGCACCGTCTTTAACGAAATTCCGGCCAGTTAATGCTGAACGGATCTTATTGGTGGCTACACCGGGGATCAAGCCACTGACCTTGCGGGTCCCAGTCACGTACCTTAACCACTACGCTACAGGCCACCCTACATTAACCTCCTAGGACCCGCACTCTTTTGCATTTTTAATTTCTCTTTGCTATTTGGGCTTATTGGGACCTGATAAGTATAAAAAGCATCATCTTTTGACATGATGTAGTTTTTGAGAAAAATGATGTCCACATATGTCTTAAGAATGAAGTATTATGGTTGTAGCCCAAAATGTGGAGTCCACGCATGTGTATGCCAGGTCTTAGGAGGTTAAAGCATTAAGATAATGAACAAAGAATAACATGGCAACTGTTTGGTGCTGTTTAGGCCACAACTAGTAATGGGTAAGTAAGTGTACTTGCAAGAAGTCACCAGGGGGCAGTGTTTACTGTTCAATTCAATTACTTTTTATTTGTGTGGAGGCTTTTACAGCAGACTGTCGTAAAGACACTTTACAGAGTAGCAGAAGACCTGAACCCCCAAAATAGCAAGCAAAAAAACACACAAAAAAAAAACCCGAAATAAATAAATAAATCTCATGAGGAACCCGGCTATAGATGGGAGCTCACATTAATGGCATTTGGCAGACACTCTTATCCAGAGCAACATACAGTTGATTAGACTAAGCAGGAGACAATCCTCCCCTGGAGCAGTGCAGGGTTAAGGGCCCGACGGCTACACTGGGGATCGAACCACTAACCTTGCGGGTCCCAGTGATGTACCTTAACCGCTACGCTACAGGCGGCCCTAGCTCACTCTCCAATGCCCGGCAAAGTGTAATGGTAGATGGATATAACAGAAATGTGGACTATTGCTTTTCTTCCGTCATTAAATGGTAAATGGTTGGCATTTATATAGCGCCTTTATCCAAAGCGCTGTACAATTGATGCTTCTCATTCACCCATTCATACACACACACACACACACACACCGACGGCGATTGGCTGCCATGCAAGGCGCCGACCTGCTCGTCAGGAGCATTTGGGGGTTAGGTGCCTTGCTCAGGGACACTTCGACACAGCCTGGGCGGGGGATCGAACCGGCAACCCTCCGACTGCCAGACGACTGCTCTTACCGCCTGAGCCATGTCGCCCCCTGTCGTCATTACAAATGGAAAAGACATTTTCAGAAGTTACGGATTTGTTTGTTCGTCGAAAATTCATCTGTTAATTTCCCAATTTATTTATAGTAACAACACTCTGAAACGGTCCAATTATTATTTGGTTTTAATGAACCCCTTCCTTCTTCTTCAGAGGTCAGCGTTCCCAAGGCGATGTCATCCAGTGTCACAGCGCAGACCTCCACCAGCCAGCCAATCACAGCGCAGACCTCCACCAGCCAGCCAATCGCAGCGCAGAATGGCTCCTCTCTCAGCCTGCTAGGGGCGTATTCGGACAGCGATGATAGCGAATGAGAGGAGGAGGAGGCAAAGCTCTCCTGCTTTAGAGTGCGGCCATGTTGTCTTCGTATCTCAACATGGCCTCCTTCTCTCTGACCTGGGCCCAGTCACTCTCTCTATCTCTTTCTCTCTCTCCCCCCTCTGTCTCTCTCTCTCCCTCTCTTTCTCTCCCTCTCTCCCTCTCTCTCTTTCTCTCTTAATTAAAACTTCTTCTCAAAGGAACTATAAAATTAAAAAAAATCTGTGTTTGCGTGCTTTGAAATATGATGTCCTTTTTAAATAGTGGGGGGAAAAAAAATAAATGGTTTGATTTATTTTACATTTTTGTCCTGGTGAGTGTTTCTACAATTTATGAACTGCAATCTAGTCATTTAGCAGATGCTTTTCAGCCCAAAGAAATTAGAGAACTGCATTTCACAAGGTAAGCACACACCACCACTTGAGCCAGAATGGCTCCTTTGAGAGTGGGCGAGATTGGGCTGTTGGAGAGGAATACAGCGTCAATGGTAGATTTGAGCCGGAATGGCTCCCTTGGGAGTGGGTGAGATTATGTGGGCTGTTTGAACACAGAGTCGATGTTAGGTTAGAGCCAGAATCGCTCCTTCGGGAGCGGGTGAGGTCATGTCACTGGTAAAGTGATTTTTCCCCCCTCACGTTAATTGTTGTCTGCGGTATCGCTCGATCCGATCCGTTCACCAGCTGTGTCTGCTGAGAGACGGGGAGACACTAAAGTATGAAACATAATGCTGACATAACAGAATCGTGGCTATATGAAGTCTTGCCTTGCTGTGTGTGTTTGTGTATGCCTAAGCACTGGGGCGCAACAGAACCTGGGTGTGTTGAATTGTTTTGAAATACTTTACACCCCTTCTATAAAATTCCTGCTGGTTTTGATTTAATAAAAAATATTTTAGAATAAAATCATTATTTCAAGTGATTGTTGGTTTTGATTGTTAACATCTTCCCTTAAATATTCTCAATTTTGTATTTTTATATTTTATATCTGCATCTGGTTGTGTGTGTATATGTGAGTTTGTAAACTGTAAATATAATAATAATTTTACTGAGCGCCTGACAACCTCTTGGGGGGAAAAAGATGACATTTTCTGTGCAGAAGTGTCAGTGCCTGTGTGAAACTCCAGCTCTGTGTAAATTTGATCTAAACTTTTAAATAGAAACTCTTCCCACCTCCTGGAAAGTTTCTGTGGGTGATAAACTTGCTAATTAGAGAACACACTGGGAAAGAGGAGGCGTTCTCCGCAGGGACAAACCAACGCATTTAAAAATAGAAGACCACGCGCACAGCTAAGACCACGCGCACAGCTGTGAACTGGAAGATGACAACAACACTCTTGAACATGTACCGTGCAAATGCACTTTTAGCAGGAATGTCATCTTGTGAGCAATATGATAGGGTTGTTAACTGAAGCTGCTGATTACTGTGGGGTTTTTAGGAAGATGTTTTCAGTTAGTTTGTTTTATTTATTTATTTTTACTCCGGGAGTTCTGGAAAAGCGATGTATTGTTTTATGTTTAGTAGACATGGTATTACACATAATTATCGCTTAAGTGCGCGTGTGTTTCATCTGTCTTTCTATATCTGCTAATGATGGTGTCAATGATCCAGTTTCGCCAACACAGACGCATTAAGCCTAGTCCTAGATTAAATTCAATTTGAAACGGAGATGCTCCGGACAAAACTCATTTTAGTCTAGGTCTAAAAGTAATCCGTGAAACCGATCCTATATGTGCTATATCTCATGATGCGCAATGGGATTAAACGTCGGCGAGTTAAAAAAAAATACATATATATATATAAATAAAGAATTGGGAATGCCATACGTCACCGCCTTCCCCTTTAAGTGGACGGTCCTCTCCTGCACATTTTCGCTTTCTACCATCAGTCGTTTCCTGGCGGAACTCTGAGCGGCCGTACCGCCGCGGCAGTCCCGAAGTTGATTGTTTTCTCATTTCCGATGAAAAGTCTGTCGGAAAAGCACCGAGCAGTCTGGGGGAATGTGTCCGTGTGTTTGTTTGTGTTTTCACTGAGACGGAGGACGTAGTGGGAGAGAAGAAAGGACGGCTTCGTCTCTGTGCACCAGCCTGCGCTGTAGCATACGACTGGTAAATCTGAGATTTTGTTGTGGATACGTTTGGATATACAAACTTGCTGAAATCACATGGATATGGCTACTGTTTCGGTACGAGTTTCTGAACCGTGGTTATTTTAATAATCGATAATGATGATGGACTATGCTGTGTAGCCTACTTCGCCGTCAATGTTTGTTGCCTAACCGTGGCCAAAATAACGCTGGTTCGAGTGAGGTGATCTTTGATTGCTAACGTCAGATAGATGGTAGATTGTACGCCATCTGGGTAGCAAGCAATGGAAAATTTGTAAAAAAAAAAAAAGGTTTATTTCATAGCCTGCTTTGGATAAATCTACTTAAGTATTTCCCAGTGCTGCCTACGTGCTTCTGATTTTTTTTTTTCACGTTTCACTTTATATTTTCTGGACTTTAAGCTGGTTGTAGCCTATTTGAGAACTGACTGTAATCCCGGTTTTTGGGTTATACTTTTTAACACACACACACACACACACACACACACACACACACACACACACACACACACACACACAGAATCAGTCTATTTTTTCTGGCTGTTACTTTTCTGGCGTGTTTTATTATTCCGAGAAACTTTGTGTGAACTGCGCAGCTGTAGGCGATATTGGCAACTGCAGATATAGAAACTCATTACCAGCAGCTCCCAAACATGTAATCGACCCTCCCGAAGGAGATCTTTTTAAAACTTTAGCCTAATTAGTTCGTGAGCTCCAGCAGAAATAAAACCAGCTGGACTAACTGCGTTTTGTTGCTGCCCAGTGCACTCCACACATTACTTGTACAGACAGCCTATAACGGGGCGATATTTAAAAAATACAAAAACGCATAAGGCGTCAAAGGGACACTTGACTTTGCCCCAAAGCAGAATCGCAGATTAGAGTAGAGGTCTTTTTCATCTTTGACTTGGGGGGGCATTCAACATGTTTTGACACATGTCCCATTCAAACAGCGGAGGCCGACTTCAACTTTCTCTTTTCGAAAAAAAAAAGCGATACTGTTTTGACAGGAGTTCCCAGGCTCTGTCTCGGCGGCTATTGTTCCCAGGAGCCGCCACGCGCAGATCGAGGCCAGCTGTCACGGCTCGCTTTAGAAGATCGGTGCGTTGGGGAGGATAATACCGTTGCGTGTTGGGGCCCACTGGCGTGGCTTCCAAGCTCCGCGTATGGTTATTTTACGGACTTCCCATACGCGTTTTAATGCATGTCACGTTCATTTCTGGACAGCCTAGGCATTTATCGTTGTCCGGGAACACCACCATTATATTACCCAATACACTTCAGTATCTAAGGGCAA
>NC_083764.1:63860740-63890740 GCF_963514075.1 Conger conger | reverse complement strand
CGCCGGACGCAGGTGACCTGGATTACTCCGACCCGTTTGACGCCCGGCCCGACCCGCGTCCCGCCCCAGAACCAGAACCGGCTCCGCAGGAGAGCAACGGCTACATGGAGCCGTACGAAGCACAGAGGCTCCTCACCCGTACGTGTCCGCCGTTCCTTCTGCCTCCATGAGGAGGACAATGTCTTTGCAGAAAGAATACTGGCTAGAGACAAATAACGGTACTGTTACTATTACCATTACATGCATATTAAACCTCATATTGAAGTTAGTTAGTAAAACTTTTAGTCATCAAACATGAATACACGGTCGGCGTGTTTTTGTAGTGTTGAATTGCTATTGCTACAAAAAATGCCATCGGGCGAAGGTAGCAAATGGGTTTACTTTCTGATTTGGAGACTTAACTTAATTTAAAGGCTTATTGGCGGGAGAGGACTTGACGGCGCTCGGTGAGCAGCAGTTTCCCTCTGGGACTGTAAACGTTCCCCCAGGCCCGGCTCAGCTCACACATGGGTGAGCATTCTGGCCCAAAATGGCTGCCGTGAGTCACCCAGGTGCGTGTGGCACTTTGGAGGCGTTTGAAGCCCCCCTCCCCTCCCCCCCTCCCTCCACTGCTCTGTGAAGTGCTTTGAAATGGGAAGGTGCTACCGCTCGGCACGGTCCATTATTAATGGTGTGAAAGCACTGGCGGTTTTTAACATTTGAGATGTCCCGTCCGCGGTGTGAGGTGTGTGTGGCGGTGTGGTGCAGTGCCATGGTTCCAGTAGGACTGGGTGATTAAACCGTATGGAATATTATCGGCGGTAATGACAGTCACCGCCCGCCGTAGTGGGGTGTCTGCTTTCTTTCATCTTTTTCGGGTTCGTGAACGTTTCGGATGCCGACTGTGTCCCTGCCCGACTGTGTCCTGTGTCCCTGCCCGACTGTGTCCTGTGTCCCTGCTCGACTGTGTCCTGTGTCCCTGCCCGACTGTGTCCTGTGTCCCTGCTCGACTGTGTCCTGTGTCCCTGCCCGACTGTGTCCTGTGTCCCTGCCCGACTGCGTCCTGTGTCCCTGCCCGACTGCGTCCTGTGTCCCTGCCCGACTGCGTCCTGTGTCCCTGCCCGACTGCGTCCTGTGTCCCTGCCCGACTGCGTCCTGTGTCCCTGCCCGACTGAGTCCTGTGTCCCTGCCCGACTGTGTCCTGTGTCCCTGCCCAACTGTGTCCCTGCCCGACTGTGTCCTGTGTCCCTGCCCAACTGTGTCCTGTGTCCCTGCCCGACTGTGTCCTGTGTCCCTGCCCGACTGTGTCCTGTGTCCCTGCCCAACTGTGTCCCTGCCCGACTGTGTCCTGTGTCCCTGCCCGACTGTGTCCTGTGTCCCTGCCCGACTGTGTCCTGTGTCCCTGCCCGACTGTGTCCTGTGTCCCTGCCCGACTGTGTCCTGTGTCCCTGCCCGACTGTGTCCTGTGTCCCTGCTCGACTGTGTCCTGTGTCCCTGCTCGACTGTGTCCTGTGTCCCTGCCCGACTGTGTCCTGTGTCCCTGCCCAACTGTGTCCTGTGTCCCTGCCCAACTGTGTCCTGTGTCCCTGCCCGACTGTGTCCTGTGTCCCTGCCCGACTGCGTCCTGTGTCCCTGCTCGACTGCGTCCTGTGTCCCTGCCCGACTGCGTCCTGTGTCCCTGCCGGACTGTGTCCTGTGTCCCTGCTCGACTGCGTCCTGTGTCCCTGCCCGACTGCGTCCTGTGTCCCTGCTCGACTGTGTCCTGTGTCCCTGCTCGACTGTGTCCTGTGTCCCTGCTCGACTGTGTCCTGTGTCCCTGCCCGACTGCGTCCTGTGTCCCTGCCCGACTGCGTCCTGTGTCCCTGCCCGACTGTGTCCTGTGTCCCTGCCCAACTGTGTCCCTGCCCGACTGTGTCCTGTGTCCCTGCCCAACTGTGTCCTGTGTCCCTGCCCGACTGTGTCCTGTGTCCCTGCCCGACTGTGTCCTGTGTCCCTGCCCAACTGTGTCCCTGCCCGACTGTGTCCTGTGTCCCTGCCCGACTGTGTCCTGTGTCCCTGCCCGACTGTGTCCTGTGTCCCTGCCCGACTGTGTCCTGTGTCCCTGCCCGACTGTGTCCTGTGTCCCTGCCCGACTGTGTCCTGTGTCCCTGCCCGACTGTGTCCTGTGTCCCTGCCCGACTGTGTCCTGTGTCCCTGCCCGACTGTGTCCTGTGTCCCTGCTCGACTGTGTCCTGTGTCCCTGCTCGACTGTGTCCTGTGTCCCTGCTCGACTGTGTCCTGTGTCCCTGCCCAACTGTGTCCTGTGTCCCTGCCCAACTGTGTCCTGTGTCCCTGCCCGACTGCGTCCTGTGTCCCTGCCCGACTGTGTCCTGTGTCCCTGCCCGACTGTGTCCTGTGTCCCTGCCCGACTGTGTCCTGTGTCCCTGCCCGACTGTGTCCTGTGTCCCTGCCCGACTGTGTCCTGTGTCCCTGCTCGACTGTGTCCTGTGTCCCTGCCCGACTGCGTCCTGTGTCCCTGCCCAACTGTGTCCCTGCCCGACTGTGTCCTGTGTCCCTGCCCAACTGTGTCCCTGCCCGACTGTGTCCTGTGTCCCTGCCCGACTGTGTCCTGTGTCCCTGCCCGACTGCGTCCTGTGTCCCTGCCCGACTGCGTCCTGTGTCCCTGCCCAACTGTGTCCTGTGTCCCTGCCTTACTGTGTCCTGTGTCCCTGCCCGACTGTGTCCTGTGTCCTTGCCCGACTGTGTCCCTGCTCGACTGTGTCCTGTCTCTGAGTGAGGCAAAGCCAGTTTTGTGCTGCCCCCATGCTCTCTCATGCGCAGCAAGCCTAACAGTATTTTTAGGTTTTGGGGGGTTTTTAGATCACTTTCATGCTTTTAGCTGGACTGAGTGCCTGTGTGGCTTCTAGCAGGAGGCTTTCAGACAGGCCTACACACACACGCACACAGAGGCAAGGGCACGCACACACACACACACACACACACACACACACACACACACACACACAGAGACAAGGGCACACACTCACACGGGCACACACACACACACACACACACACACACCCCGCTGTGCTCAGTGAGCGCTCTGAATCGGAGCGTATTCCCGGCGCTCCGTTGCCTCTTACGGGGTCAGGAACCCGTCTTCCTGTTTTTCCACACCATCGGTCGTGCCGGGCTCTTAGTCTGCTCTGGTGTTTTCACAGAGATTCCCTGTGGAAAATGTTTAACAGCCTGGGGGCAATTGGGGCTAAATAAAATACAGATGAGTTTATTTTTTAAAGAACTGGAAGGATGACCACTGCTGCCCACCATGCCTCTTTAAAAGCTGCTCCCTGCCCTGGTCTTAATTGTGAGTGAGGTCATTAAAACCTGGAGTGTGTGAGTGTGTGAGTGTGTGAGTGTGTGAGTGTGTGAGTGTGTGAGAGTGTGAGAGTGTGAGAGTGTGAGAGTGTGAGAGTGTGAGAGTGTGAGAGTGTGAGAGTGTGAGTGTGTGAGTGTGTGAGTGTGTGTGAGAGTGTGTGAGAGTGTGAGAGTGTGTGAGAGTGTGTGAGAGTGTGTGAGAGTGTGTGAGAGTGTGTGAGAGTGTGTGAGAGTGTGTGAGAGTGTGTGAGAGTGTGAGAGAGTGTGAGAGAGTGTGAGAGAGTGTGAGAGAGTGTGAGAGAGTGTGAGTGGAAAGTTTTAGAATGCCAGTTCTGTAGCCTTTTCTGAAGTCCTGTAAAAGCTTTGCCGAGCTCGGGCAGGGCTGGTTGAATAGGCGGCTGCACACCAGTCTGCTCGGGAGACGCACTGAGACTGATGGACGTGACTCAGACGGTGTTATCGGAATCTGCTGTGCTCACTGACCCACACACACACACACACACACACACACACACACGTCAGGCCTGCACAACCCTGTGTGTGTGTGTGTGTGTGTGTGTGTGTGTGTGTGTTTCCATTCGGTACTCGATTAGGTTCTCTCCAGTTCCATTTCTGTTCGGTTCACTGGAAAAATCCCATGGTGCTCTTGGAGTATTTTAAGGCCTTTGTGTCGTTGACAGAATTTAAATGCTTTTGAGAGCATTTCAGAGGTTCCGAACGAGCAGACAAACTCAGTAAAGCGTGGAAAAGTATTTCAATCCAAAGCCATTACATATTTGACCCAGGTCTGCCTTCTAGGTCTGCTTTTCTAGATCTCTCAAGCTCTTTACAGATCATGATTAATAATAATGATAATAATAATAATAATAATAATAATAATAATAGTGAATAATTCTCTCTCTCTCAGAGCTGCAGCGGGGTTCAGGCTCCAGCCGGTCGGGGGGCGGAGTCCAGCTGTATGACACGCCCTATGAGGAGCGGGCGCGGGCGAAGGGGCGGGCCCGGGGGGCGGGGCCAGCGGATGACGGACGGGAGAGCCGGCTGCCCCAGGACGACGAACGACCTGCTGATGAGTATGACCAGCCCTGGGAGTGGAAGAAGGAGCACATCTCTAAAGCCCTGGCAGGTACTCACACACACACACACTCACACACTCACACACACTCACACACACTCACACTCACACTCACACTCACACTCACACTCACACTCACACTCACACTCACACTCACACTCACACTCTCACAGACACACACAGACACACACAGACACACACAGACACACACAGACACACACAGACACACACAGACACACACACACTCTCACTCTCTCTCTCTCTCACACACACACACACTCACCAGTCCTGGGACTGTAAGAAGGAGCCCGTCTCCAAAGCTCATTCTGATATGTATGCATATGATGTTTGTAGAGTACTGCAGCATAGAGAGAGAGGGAGTGTTTGAAACTGAGAGAGAAGTGTACGTTCAGCATTTTTGTGTGCATGTGCGTGGGAGTGAGAGGAAGTATATTTTAAGTAGAGGTGTGTGTGTGTGTATGAAAGTGTTAGAAAAGTGTATTTTAAGCAGGGCTGCATGCATGTCTGTGCGACTGCGTGCAGCAGAGCTTTTGACGTTGCGGGGCAGGTGCGTGAGTGAGTGTGGCTTATTTTGGGGGGGGGGGGGCAGTGGTGGTGGTGGGGGGGGTGGGGGGGGGGGGGGTATAGGCCGGGCACGCTCAGTAGGCCTCTGGAGCTTTTAGCTCTAATTGCCCCTCTGCGTCCTCACGCACCTCTGGGGGATTAGGACCCGCACAGAGACGGTGAATAATGTGGAGCTTAAAATACCAGGCCCCGTTCTGTCTGGAGGAGGAGCTAACGAGAGAACGGGCTGAGGGATCATTACTTTTACCCCCCCCCCCCCCTCCCTTAATGCAGATAAAATATACTCTTCAGCGTTGTGTTCTGTTGTAACGTGTGGCCTGGTTTAGTGGTTCCCATCGTGGGGGAGATACCATGGTGTTGGCTGAAGGAAATGGCTGTCTGTGTCTGTGTCTGTGTATCTGTGTATCTGTGTGTCTGTGTCTGTGTCTGTGTGTGTGTCTGGTTCCAAAAGTCTTGCTATCAGCCTGTAGCCTAGTGGCTAAGGTCCATGCCTGGGACCCAAAGCTTAGTGGTTCAAGCCCCAGTGTAGCAGCTGCTGGACCCTTGAGCAAGGCCCTTAAGGACTGACTCAGTGCAGGGTCTGTGTTAGGCTCCATACTCCACTGGATGACCTGGACTCGATCAGCTTAATGCCTCCAAAACTGCTTTAACCGAGGATCTCAAACTGCAGTAAAACGCTTTACATCCTCAACCGCCTCATGAGCTCAGGCAGGAGTGCGTCTGAAGCGCTGATGAATAATTGATGGGGCGATGAAAATATTTGGAGCGGAAGTTGGCGCAGAAGAGGGAAAGCCCTTCTCCTTCTCTCCCCACCCTTCTCCTCCCTCCCTCTCTTCTCTCTCTCTTCACCCTTCTCCTCCATCCCTCTCTTCTTCTGTCTCTCCACTCTTCTCCTCCCTCCCTCCCTCCCTCTTTCCTTCTCTCTCTCCTCCCTCCCTCTCTCCTTCTCTCCTTCTCTCCCTCTCCTCCTCTCCCGTCGCTGCCTGTGGGGGTGGGGGGTTGAGGGAAGAGAGAGACGGCTCGTGTTGTGTTCTGTTCCGCCGAGCGCACGCTCCATTCCTGATGGGAATTCTGGGACAGATGGGACACGCACGCCCGGGAGCCGGCACCAGTGTGCGTGACGATGTCATTCCCACTTCCGTACGGATCGCCGTGCAGGGAACGCCGTGCAGGGAACGCCGATGCCTTCTGCCGGATAGAAGAGCAAGGTTTCTTTTGGATACACCAGCGGCCATTTTCAGGTGTAAATGATCTACTCCAGTGCTACTCAACCCCACGCCCTGCAGTGTCTGCAGTGCTACTCAACCCCACGTCCTGCAGTGCTACTCAACCCCACATCCTGCAGTGCTACTCAACCCCACGTCCTGCAGTGCTACTCAACCCCACGCCCTGCAGCGCTACTCAACCCCACGCCCTGCTGCGCTACTCAACCCCACGTCCTGCTGCACTACTCAACCCCACGTCCTGCAGTGCTACTCAACCCCACGTCCTGCAGTGCTACTCAACCCCACGTCCTGCAGTGCTACTCAACCCCACGTCCTGCAGTGCTACTCAACCCCACGCCCTGCAGTGTCTGCAGTGCTACTCAACCCCACGCCCTGCAGTGTCTGCAGTGCTACTCAACCCCACGTCCTGCA
The DNA here is from genome assembly GCF_963514075.1 of Conger conger. Lineage (NCBI taxonomy): Eukaryota > Metazoa > Chordata > Actinopteri > Anguilliformes > Congridae > Conger > Conger conger. The sequence goes on along the minus strand of NC_083764.1, from coordinate 63,884,107 downwards.
GTGCTACTCAACCCCACGTCCTGCAGTGCTACTCAACCCCACGCCCTGCAGTGTCTGAGGTGCTACTCAACCCCACGTCCTGCAGTGCTACTCAACCCCACGTCCTGCAGTGCTACTCAACCCCACGTCCTGCAGTGCTACTCAACCCCACGTCCTGCAGGCATCTCTGCTGCACCGCCTGACTTCACTAATGGGTGCTGCTCTGCAGATGATGTTAAACACGCCAACAGCCCCAAACACTTTAATAAAACATTAACTTCTCTCGGGGTGCGACCTCCAAAATTAATTATTGATGTCGTACGCAGACACTGAAAAGTGAGCCAGCTTTGATATTAAACAGCCGGAACAGCCCCAAAAAAAGACTGTGGGGCTAGTTTCACAGACACTGACTAATATTATACTAAATTGAATTTTGAATGTAGTTTCGCCATAAAAAACCTCTGACTAAACTTGCACCTACCGCTCATTCCAGTCCCTTATCTTTCTTATTTCTGTTTCTTTTCTCCTTCTCTTGCCCCAAGCTCCGCCCATCGGGAGAGGTTAGGACCGTTAAATCGGCAAATTGAATTCCCTCGCGTCCGTCAAAACGTCAGTTTGAGGCCACGTCAGCGACAGAACGTTTAAGGGGCTGGAATGTCTTTAAAGATGGCCGCCCTCGATCGGTCTCCAGGTCGGGAGCGAATAACAGAAAAGGGAGAAAAGTAAGCGGTCGGAATGTGTCCCAGGTGTTCGATATCAAAGCTTGCCCGTCTCACTGTATGACGTTAATAATTAATTTGGGGGAGTTCCTACCCTGAGAAAGGTTAATATTTTCTTAAAATATTGTGTAACATACAGCTACACTCTCCCAGTCGTCGGGTAAATGCCTTCCTTATGGCATGGTCTGACGTTTCAGTAAAAACACTGCTCCTCCCCCGTTTCCGCTTGGGGCGATGTATCTCGCGTTTAGTGTAAACGCTGTGCGTTTGAAGCGTGCGCGGGAGGGCGGGTCTCGGGTTCAGGCCTCAGACGGGCCCGGTGCTGGTGTGCGCACGGGCGGCCTTTGGGGAGACGCGGGGAGGAGCTGGGTTCGTTCGGCAGCTGTGTAAACGCTCCGGCCGAGACGCTCCGGCAGACTGGCCGATAAGGCGCCCGCGTTCCCCCCCCCCCGGCTCGAGTGTCCCGCGGTTTCGGCTGGCTAACGGACGGTTTAACCTCTGACCCCGGGGAAATGTGTGCTCATGCGAGACGGAGGAGTAATGGATGAGTTACCGTGGGCGGGAGATGAAAGGTGGGGTGGCGGGTTGGAGCAGATTGAATGTCGGTTCGGTGGGGGCCGGTGTCAGGACCCTGGAATTGCGCAGATACTCCTGGCTCCAGGGATAGATTATGGCCAGGGAGGGGGGTCTGAAATCTGTCAATACCCTGACCCCCCTCTGTGTCTCTGCAGCTGCAGCCTTGCAGTAATGGCACCCCCACAAAACACACACACTCACTCACTCACACTCGCGCACACTCACACTCACACACAGACACTCTCTCTCACACACACACTCACACACTCGCTCACACACACACTCTCTCTCACACACACACACACACACACACACACAGGGTTATAACTCGCACAGAGAGGCAATTCCCTCCTACACTCCCTCTCTCTCCCTCTCTCTAATTGTTTGGTCTGTCCTTCGTCCTGTCTGCTGTTATCCAGAGGTGTAGAGAGACAGACCTGTGTGTCAGCGTGTGGGAGGGCCACAATCTGCTCACTAAATATTTATACATAGAAAAGGAACCAAGCCAAGCAATTATTCTGTGTATTTACAAATATACTGTCATTCCTTTTCCGGGAACCAGTGTGGAAGTTACAAAAAAGTTTTCAGTGTAAAAAATCTTACTGGTGTTCTTCTGCTGTTGAGTCATTGGTGGAGTTTCACAGCTGGTTTCTGACTGGACAAGCCGTGTCTGTCGCCGTGTGATTGGACAGCTTGTGTCTGTCGCCGTGTGATTGGCCAGCTCATGTCTGTCGTCGTGTGATTGGCCAGGCCATGTCTGTTACTGTGTGACTAGTCGTATTGGCTTTCTTTCGCTTTTGAGAGTATAAACTGTCACTTCTGCCAAAGTAAAGAGTTTACCATTTAACGACCCACAGCCCTGACATGTCTCCAGGGAGAAATACCAGCGTCTGTCTCTTCACTGATGCTTTTCCATCCCTCTCTCTCTCTCTCTCTCTCTCTCTCTCTCTCTCTCTCCTTCTCTCCTTCTCTCTCCTTCTCCCTCTCTCTCCATCCCTCTTTCTCTCACTCTCTTTCACTGACTTCTCTGAACCAATCAAAATGCTGTATTTGCAGAGTGAAACACTGATTGGTTAGAATCAGTGATGCGCTGACCGCGCACCTCATTTTCTCTCCCTTTCCCATCACGTCTTTACTTGTCTTACAAACTCCCTTTGCTCTCACTTTTCTCGTTTCTTAACTCTCCCTCCCTCTTTCTCACTGTTTCTCCCCCTCTCCCTCTTTCTCTCTCTCCCCCCTCCTCTCCCTCGCACCCTCCCCCTCTCCCTCTCCCTCTCTCTCTCCGTCTCATTGTCAAATCCATGTTTAAACGGAGCGTTCCTGGGAGGCGGATAAACACAGTCTGTATTTACACTGACAGTTTGACAAACAACAATATGAACACAAACTTCATTTGTTTGTTTATGTATCCCTTTCTGTCCCTCTCTTTCACCATCTCCCTCCATCTCTCTCTCTCTCTCTCTCTCTCTCCCCCTCCCTCCCTCTTCCCCCTTCCATCGCTCCCTATGCTCGGTCTCCCAGGCGGTGATATGAACCCGGGTAAAATATGTAACGGTTTTGGATTCAAATGTTTTCCTCCGCTTTACTGAGCCTGTCTGGTGTATGGGAACCCACACGCGCCAGACTCTTTAACACGTGCGAACTGGTCTGGTGTATGGGAACCCACACGCGCCAGACTCTTTAACACGTGCGAACTGGTCTGGTGTATGGGAACCCACACGCGCCAGACTCTTTAACACGTGCGAACTGGTCTGGTGTATGGGAACCCACACGCGCCAGACTCTTTAACACGTGCGAACTGGTCTGGTGTACGGGAACCCACACGCGCCAGACTCTTTAACACGTGCGAACTGGTCTGGTGTACGGGAACCCACACGCGCCAGACTCTTTAACACGTGCGAACTGGTCTGGTGTATGGGAACCCACACGCGCCAGACTCTTTAACACGTGCGAACTGGTCTGGTGTACGGGAACCCACACGCGCCAGACTCTTTAACACGTGCGAACTGGTCTGGTGTACGGGAACCCACACGCGCCAGACTCTTTAAGACGTGCGAACTGGTCTGGTGTATGGGAACCCACACGCGCCAGACTCTTTAAGACGTGCGAACTGGTCTGGTGTACGGGAACCCACACGCGCCAGACTCTTTAAGACGTGCGAACTGGTCTGGTGTACGGGAACCCACACGCGCCAGACTCTTTAACACGTGCGAACTGGTCTGGTGTATGGGAACCCACACGCGCCAGACTCTTTAACACGTGCGAACTGGTCTGGTGTATGGGAACCCACACGCGCCAGACTCTTTAACACGTGCGAACTGGTCTGGTGTATGGGAACCCACACGCGCCAGACTCTTTAACACGTGCGAACTGGTCTGGTGTACGGGAACCCACACGCGCCAGACTCTTTAACACGTGCGAACTGGTCTGGTGTACGGGAACCCACACGCGCCAGACTCTTTAACACGTGCGAACTGGTCTGGTGTATGGGAACCCACACGCGCCAGACTCTTTAACACGTGCGAACTGGTCTGGTGTATGGGAACCCACGCGCGCCAGACTCTTTAAGACGTGCGAACTGGTCTGGTGTATGGGAACCCACACGCGTCAGACTCTTTAAGACGTGCGAACTGGTCTGGTGTATGGGAACCCACACGCTCCAGACTCTTTAACACGTGCGAACTGGTCTGGTGCACGGGAACCCACACGCGCCAGACTCTTTAACACGTGCGAACTGCCGTGCACCACAGGCAAGATCAGTCGAGCTCAGAGAAGTACTTTAATCCAAATCGACTCCGTATGACTCGGGGTCTGATGTCATGTGACTGTGTCTGTAAAGCAGGGCGATGTACAGACCGCTTGGGGCATAGAGATGATGATGACGCTGACGATGATGATGATGCGTGATGAGTCTAGGCTGAGGAGTCAGTGGAGGTCCAGGGAAGAATAAGAATTGATATTATAGAGCTGCCGTGGTAGAGGTCGAAGGTCGAAGCAATGACACCGTTGATGTGGTGGACTGGGGAACGGGAACGGGGGCGGGGTTTGGGTGACACTGGGTGCCCTTTGTCACTGTGATTGGCTCTGACAGGCGTGGGAGCAGAGGGAGCTCTGAAAAGGTTAAACCCCCATACGCTGGGCCACGCATCCGCCGCCGCCACGGAGTGTGTGCACTCAGCCGAGTGTGTGCGCTCAATTATTCACCAGCTGAGAGGTGTGTGTGTGTGTGTGTGTGTGTGTGTGAGAGAGTGTGAGAAAGAGAGAGACTCTGTGAGAGATTTACCAGCCAAGAGGTGCGAGTCTGAAAGACAGAATGTGTGTGTGTGTGTGTGTGTGTGTGTGTGAGAGAGTCTGTTTGTATATTTGTTTATGTGTGTTTGTGAGAGTCTCAGTGTGTGTGTGTGTGTGTGTGTGTGTGTGTGACCTAACATTAATGTGTCACTGGAGAAGCTGGTCATGATGATGTCACCGCCTCTCTCTGGGTTCCGGGCTGGTTGCTAGGCGTTGTGGAATCTTGTGGACAGGATTCTGAGTGTTGGTGGTGATGCAGTGCTGTCATGGTTGGCTGCCTGGGATTCTAATGAGATTTTCAGGACAGATGAAATCGAAGGTGGTATTTCTTCCAGGGGACTGACCTCAAACACTGGTGCATTAAGCTTGAAAAAAACAACCTCACCGCCTCTCCAGGGCACATGGCTCCCCTCTCTCTCTCCTTTTTGATCTATTTTTCCTTTTTAAACTTTGCTTTTAGAAACTTTGCTCACAAGATGCCAGGCTGATTGGTGAAACTGGCAAACCCGTTATCAAGCCTGTTGATTTCCCACAATCCTTTGCTGCAGCTGTGCTATTTGTATGTTCCTGCTTCTGGCCACCCAGTGCATTATGGGACCTCTCGGCGAATGTGAAACATTCTCACAATCTAGCGCCAACGTTAAATAACATTGACAAAGCATTTCACTAACAATGTGAGAACATTTTGTTTTAGCTGTAGATCCTTTGAATCTGGTATTTTGGCATGATACATGACATCAAGATCTCTTTTTCCCCTCCCTCTCTCCCTCCTTCCCTCCCTCTGTACCTCTGTCCCGGTGCGGTGCAGTTTGATGTTGGCAAAACATTCCAGTAACATTGTGAGAATGTTTTGTTAGCTGGGTTGTCTCTTTGGATTTGGATGTTGTTGATGTTGTTTTTGTTGTTGGAATGATTATACAGTACATGATCTCTCTCTCTCTATCACTCTCTCACTCTCACTCTCACTCTCACTCTCACTCTCCCTCTCTCCCTCTCTCCCTCTCTCTCCCCCTCTCTCTCTCTCCCCCCCCGCCCCCGGAGCAGTGCAGTTTGACGGGACGGACTGGGACCGCTCGGCCAATCAGACGGAGAGGGCGCGGCCCCCCAGGACCAACCCGCTGGCAGGGGGCGGGGCCAAGTACCGCAAGGCCTCCGACATGCACGGCATTCTGGGAGAGCGGGTGGACCCCGCGCTGCCCCTGGAGAAGCAGGTGTACGTACCGCGCGCGCATATCGTGCTAACGTGCTAGCATGCTCGCGCGCGCTAATCCGCATTACTTATGCACCAGTTTGTCTGGCTTAATATCTCACTGCCGAAAGCCACTGAAATATTCAGTGGTGGAAGAATAAAAGAATAAAATAAAGTAAACACGCGACACAGGCTGGCGGCTGGAGAGTGGCTGAGAGTCTCAGATGCTCTTAAGATAAGATGCTCTTATGCAGAGAGACTTCCATTTTTTACATAGTGTCCATTTATACAGCTGCATATGTACAGAAGCAGTTCAGGTAAGGCACCTTACCTCAAGGGTACGACCGTAGTATCCTACCTGGAATTCAAACCTGAAACCTTCAGGCCTGAATACAGCTGAGATTGTGGTTCCAGTTTAGGAGGAAAAAGGCTGTAGGGAAAAAATGACAGGTGTGTGTATGTGTGTGTGTATATGTACAGGTGTGTGTGGGGTACAGGTGTGTGTGGGGTACAGGTGTGTCTATGTACAGGTTTGTGTATATACTGGTGTGTGTGAGGTACAGGTGTGTGTGTGTGTGTGTTTGGGGGGGTACAGGTGTGTGTATATACAGGTGTGTGTGTATGTACAGGTGTAGAGGTACAGGTGTGTGTGTGTTTGGGGGGGTACAGGTGTGTGTATATACAGGTGTAGAGGTACAGGTGTGTGTGTGTGTGTGTGTGTGTATATACAGGTGTAGAGGTACAGGTGTGTGTGTGTGTGTATGTACAGGTGTAGAGGTACAGGTGTGTGTGTATATACAGGTGTAGAGGTACAGGTGTGTGTATATACAGGTGTGTGTGTATGGACAGGTGTAGCGGTACAGGTGTGTGTGTGTTTGGGGGGGTACAGGTGTGTGTATACAGGTGTAGAGGTACAGGTGTGTGTGTATGGACAGGTGTAGAGGTACAGGTGTGTAAACCCCTCCTCTCTGTGTCAGGTGGTACCACGGTGCTCTGACTCGCTCGGAGGCGGAGTCTCTGCTCACCTTGTGTAAGGAGTGCAGCTACCTGGTGAGACACAGCCAGTCCTGCCGCACGGACTACTCCCTGTCTCTCAGGTACGACCGCTCTCTCTCCCTCTCTCTCTCCCTCCATCCCTCTCTCTCCCTCTATCCCTCTCTCTCTCTCCCTCTCTCTCTCCCTCAGGTACGACTGCTCTCTCCCTCTCTCTCTCTCTCAGGTACGACTGCTCTCTCTCCCTCTCTCTCTCTCTCAGGTACGACTGCTCTCTCTCCCTCTCTCTCTCTCTCAGGTACGACTGCTCTCTCTCCCTCTCTCTCTCTCTCAGGTACGACTGCTCTCTCTCTCTCTCCCTCAGGTACGACTGCTCTCTCTCTCTCCCTCTCCCTCAGGTACGACTGCTCTCCCTCTCTCTCCCTCAGGTACGACTGCTCTCTCTCCCTCTCTCTCTCCCTCAGGTACGACTGCTCTCTCCCTCTCTCTCTCCCTCCATCCCTTCCTCTCTCCCTCCATCCCTCTCTCTATCCCTCTCTCTCCCTCCAACCCTTTCTCTCTCTCTCAGGTACGACTGCTCTCTCTCCCTTTCTCTCTCTCTCAGGTACGACTGCTCTCTCTCCCTCTCTCTCTCCCTCAGGTACGACTGCTCTCTCCCTCTCTCTCTCCCTCAGGTACGACTGCTCTCCCTCTATCCCTTGCTCTCTCCCTCTCTCTCAGGTACGACTGCTCTCTCTCCCTCTCTCTCCCTCAGGTACGACTGCTCTCCCTCTATCCCTCTCTCTCTCTCCCTCAGGTACGACTGCTCTCCCTCTATCCCTCTCCCTCTCTCTCTCCCTCAGGTACGACTGCTCTCCCTCTATCCCTCTCTCTCTCCCTCTCCCTCAGGTACGACTGCTCTCTCTCCCTCTATCCCTCTCTCTCTCCCTCTCCCTCAGGTACGACTGCTCTCTCTCCCTCTATCCCTCTCTCTATCCCTCTCCCTCTCTCTCAGGTACGACTGCTCTCTCTCCCTCTCTCTCTCCCTCAGGTACGACTGCTCTCTCTCTCTTTCTCTCTCTCTCTCAGACTCAGTCTCTCTCGCTCTGTGAAGGTCAGCTCCATAAGTTCTGAATGACCAGGCTCCCCCCCTGCAGGGTCTCTCTGTTATTCAGTGCATCTCTTCTCTACTTTAATTACTGCCTGGAGGTACCTCCACACACACACACACACACACACACACACACACACACAGGCGTGCACACACCGATATTAAACATATTTTGTACGTCACAAATGTTCATTAATGTATTTATGCGTTCTCACTAGCTGTACAGTTTGCCTGCAGGCAGAAACATTCAGGTCACTGGGGACTTGCCAGAGCCACAAAGCAATATTAATCTGCCAAAACAACCCCCCCAGGTCGCAGCGAAAGAGACGTTACATGAGCGCTATAATCTCTGCCGCAGAATTTGAGCGACGAGGAGAGGGGGCGGCTTCGGCCGAGTGAGCACGGCGGCACAGGAGTTCGTCAGTCGCGGAACTCAAATGCATCTTCCAATTAACGTGACCTAGTTTCCACCCGTACTGTTTGTTCGGCTCTGCCACTTGGAGTTGGGAAAACAAGCAAAAACAAACCAAAAAAAAAACTTTAAAATAAGATATTTTTATTTAGGCTATTTAAGAAAAATAAAAACAAATTAAGGGCAGTCGTATTTATTTGTAATTTCGTATGCAGCGCCAGGACTCTCCGGTAGATAAACGAGCGATGGGCGCTGGGTGAACGAGCGACGAGCGATGTTTTGTTCCTGCTTCTTGCGCTCCCGGACTCGGTCCTGAGTTTTAATCAGCCGGGCGGTCGGTAAACCAGCAACGAGCAATGAGTGATGCTCCGTTCTCACTCTCGCGCTCGCCGGGTGTAATGACTGATTGCAGCCGGCCAATTAGAGCCGTCCGTTCTCCCTCCCGCTTCTATAATTAGAACAGCCAAAATGGCTGGAGCTTCTCTTAAAGGGGAAGTGCGGCTGCGCGGCGGTCGGCCTCGTCCTCTTGCGATCTCTCGCTCTCTCTCTCCCCCGTTCTTTTCCTCTCTTTTCCAGTTCTGTCCCTCTGTGTTCAACCACCTGTTTTCCCTCCCTCTCTTTCTCCTTTCTCTTTTCCCTTATCTCTTAAATGTCCATCACAACTTGGTGCATATTTGAATTAATTGCTTTGAAGGGTGCTTTGTCAAACATCTGATTTAACTCTTTAAGGTGTAAAATCACAAATATGGTATGATTAGAGTGGTCCTAGCTTAACCTTCTAATGCATCACCGCTGGTAACTGGAGTCCTAGAACATGACTTAAATAACGTAGGCAGTGTTTGAAACCGCATGCGAGCATACTAGGCCATTCATGCTAAGTTTCCGGCCGATTTTCATTGAAATGCAGTACGCTAAGTATGGGGTTTCGGACACGGCTCTGCTCTTCAAAGGGTTAAAAGGGTAAGTGACTGTTTTGCTGCCCACGTGTCTTTAGAGACGCATTCATAATGTATTATTTTGTCAATTCCATCTGTCAGCCCCCTCTATGCGCGCACCCGGGGGCAGTGCAGTGACCCGACTCATCTCTGTTTAATCCTCCTTTTACCTCCTTTGTGTGTGTGTGTGTGTGTGTGTGTGTGTGTGTGTGTGTGTGTGTGTGTGTGTGTGTGTGTGTGTACTGGAGTGTGCTGTGCCACATGTGGCAAGCGCTGTGTGTGTGAGAGAGGAAGAGGAACAGTGAGAGAATGTATAACTTAAGAGCCATGTTTTTTTGTTTGTTTTTTTTGTTGTTTTTTTTCTTCTTGCTTTTAAGCTGTTGATGGGTCATGGCTTATAGGAACAAAGTGTTCAATATGGATTTTGCCCTGACGTTTATCCTCTCCCTCTCCCTCTCCCTCTCCCTCTCCCTCTCTCTCTCTCTCTCTCTCTCTCTCCCTCTCTCTCCCCCCCTCTCCTCCAGGAGCTGCCAGGGCTTCATGCACATGAAGTTCTCCGTCTCTCGGGAGGGGAATTACATCCTGGGTCAGAACAGCCCGCCCTTCCACACCATCCCCGAGGGCATCCACTACTACACCACCCACAAGCTGCCAATCAGAGGGGCCGAGCACCTCTCCCTGCTCTTCCCCGTCGTGGTACAGACCCTCTGATTGGACTGCTGGACTTGGGCCACCTGCTGTGAGACGGGGCTTCTGATTGGATGTTGGTTTGATTGACGCGGATGGAGGCGGAAGAACTTTAAATGTTTTTTTTTGTTTTTCCTACGAGTACCCTTGTTAGAGCTTCGATGGCTGTGTGTGTGTGTGTGTGGTTCTTTACACTCTTTGGTCACTCTTTCCTGTTTGTGTTTGAGCCCATCTCTCAAACACAAACATTTTCTCTTTTTGGATTTTCACTGGGCACTGGAATGACTTCTTAATGGACAAACTTTTGTGCAACCTGGTCTCTGATTGGACAGTTCAGCTGGGCAAAGAGAAGACTTTTTAATTTGAACTGACACAAACTGAAACTGGACCATGGAAACCATGACCGTTATATTCGAAAACCTCTGAAGGGGGGAAAAAAACTTTGCTATCGGTCTGTTCGGTTGGATTCGCTTCATGACTGACCAATGACATCTCTCCTGATGAACCAAAGTAGAGTCTTATTGGTCGGCTTGACATACCAAGTCCCTTCCACAGAAAACAAAAAGAAAGGATTTTCGGTGGTCTGTGGCTTTTGGAGAGACGGACATATTTGTCATGCCGCGTGTTAGATTAGACACTGTCCGTTCGCTGTTTGGAGTTCTCTGTATTTCACAAGGCTTTGTGTCCGGAGAGGAGCTGGTCCAGGCAAGAGAAATTCTGCAAATTCTAGAAACTTCAGCTCTTACCAAAGTTCTTTACAAACAATAAACGTCGTTCTGACCGATTGTAATATAACTGTTGTTCACGATGGAGGCAGCCGTAATGACACGTTCAAGTTATTTTAGCTTTTCACTTCTACTGGGGAAATAAAAAAGGTTTATTGTGTTCTTTACTTACCATTCGTCTTGCTCCAGAAATGTCAGTGATGTAGTGTACATGCATTCACTCAAGCTCACAAACAGAGGCATGTACACACACTCACTCTCTCACTCACACACACACTCACACACACGCGCGCGCACACACACACACACACACACACACACACACACACACACACACACACTCCCATGCATGCGCACACACACACACTCCCATACTCCCTCACTCACTCGCACTTGCACACATACACACTCCCACACTCCCATGCATGCGCACACACACACACTCACTCGCGCTTGCACACATACACACTCCCACACTCCCATACTCCCTCACACACACACACTCAAAAGCGAGGGCTTGTACAACGTTGGCGTATTTACAGGACTGTAAATAAATAAGACGCAGACATGCGTCTGTAGGTCGATGTGTGTACAGAAGTACTGGGCCCAGGCAGGGCAGGGCAGACACTGAGATAAACACGGAGATATCTCCCAGAGTGCCCCCTTCCTCCCCCACCTCTCTCCTCCCTCTGTTACCTACATGCCTGCTGAAGGAGAGGTGCATTCTGGAACTGGTGGGGCTGTACTCAGTGGGAGACCCTGGGAAATGTGGTTACCAATCAGTTCATCCTCTCTCTCTCTCTCTCTCTCTCTCTCTCTCTCTCTCTTCTTCCCTCTTCCCCTATAGATATAAATGAAGAGTGCACTTAAGGACTTTCACACTCTCTCCCCCTTTCTCTCCGTCTCTCTCCCTCTCCCCTCTCTCTCTCCCTCCCCTCCCTCCCTCTCTCTCTCTCTCTCTCTCTCTCTCTCTCTCTCTACAGCCAGCACTGTTCCTGTGCTACCAGCTTTGTTTACTTGCCGTGTTGCTGTGCTTATTGTACCCTGGGTTATGAAATGTAATCTGGCTTTAGTACAGTCATCATGCAGGATGGTGTGGAAATAACCACAGGGTTATATGGCTGGCATGCCATGAATAACAGCCATAATGCTCACTGCATGGGTGTGTATGCAAGCATACCAGATAGGAGTGTGTGTGAGAAAGAGGGGGAGAGAGAGAGTGTGTGTGTGTATGTGTGTGTGTGTGTGTCGGAGGGAGAGAGTGTAGGTGTGTGTGTGAGAGAGAAAGAGACTGTGTGGGTGTGTGTGTGTGTGTGTGAGAGAAAGAGGGGGAGAGGGAATGTGTGTGTGTCAGGGAGGGAGAGAGTGTAGGTGTGTGTGTGTGAGAGAGAAAGAGACTGTGTGTGTGTGTGTGAGAAAGAGGGGGAGAGAGAGAGTGTGTGTGTGTGTGTGTGTGTGTGTGTGTGTCGGAGGGAGAGAGTGTAGGTGTGTGTGTGAGAGAGAAAGAGACTGTGTGGGTGTGTGTGTGTGTGTGTGTGTGTGTGTGTGAGAGAGAAAGAGGGGGAGAGGGAATGTGTGTGTGTGTGTGTGTGTGTCAGGGAGGGAGAGAGTGTAGGTGTGTGTGTGAGAGAGAAAGAGACTGTGTGGGTGTGTGTGTGTTTGTTGCTGAGCCACACACACTCTTGCACAATCACAGGTGTCCTCTTACGGAACCATCAGTTGCTGCCAAAACCTCAACATGCAGAGCTCTGCTTGGTCCCTGCACATACACACACACACACACACACACACACACACACACACATTCTCAGGCCTGCTCGCTCCCTGTGGAATGGACCAGTTGTAGATCCCACATTAATTACAGTGCAATGACTGCTGAGCCCAACCACCTGCTGCCTGTTAGTGATCTCACAGTGTGTGCGTGTGCGTGTGCGCGTGTGTGTGTGTGTGTGTGTGTGTGTGTGTGTGTGTGTGTGTGTGTGTGTGTGTGTGCGTGCGTGCGTGCGTGCGTGCGTGCGTGCGTGCGTGCGTGCGTGCGTGCGTGCGTGCGTGTGCGTGTGTGTGTGTGAGTGTGCATGAGAGTGAGTGAGAGTATGAGTGTGTGAGTCTCCTGCGATCCTCACCTCCCTGTTCCCTGTCCACCAGCATGACGAGGGGGAGGACCCAAGAGCCTGCTCTCCCCTGTGTGCTGTTGGAATGCATTTTTATTCACAAGTCTGAACGACCAATCAAACTGACTGCTCACTTAACATCACCGCCGGTCTGGGAGAGCTGAGATGAGCGCCTACCGTCCCCCAAAACGGGGCTCTATTCCTGGGTAACGCAGTGCATTGACGGGCTGTAGCCACATTTAGCGCTAGCCCTGTGGAGGTTCTGTACCTGGCTGGGGGGGGGCCTACCCACACACTATAGCAGTGCATTTTAAAATGTATTGCCTTAATACAGGGCTGGGCCACTGAGCTGGTTACAGCAGCGCCCTGGTGATGTCGTGGCCTGCGTGTGGTTGGCGTGGAAACGGGAGTAACAGGAGGAGGCGTGTGAGGTGACCGTTCTGTCCAGTGCTCCTCCAGGCTGCAGTCACAGGGACAGCCCAGTCTGCGTTGTTTTATTTAGTTTGTGTTGTGTGTGAGTGGTGTGTGTGTGTGTATATGTGAGTATGGTGTGTGCGTGTGAGTGTGTGTGAAAGGGATTTGGGACGCTGGGCCCACGTGAGGGAGCTCGTACCCCAGACAGAGCGCCCTGTTGCGTGACAGGGTCCCCGTCTGGGACTGCCCCCCCCCCAGGGGCCTGCCTCCCAGCTGTCACCCTAAAACCCTGATCCCCCCCGCCCCGCCCCACCCCACCCCATCCACTCGCTTTTCTTCTCAACCCTTCCTGTACCACAATGCCCTCCTCTCCTGATTGGTCCAACTCCCCACCCCATGTGACACACCACGGGCCAATGGCGTTTGAGATTGCCTTGTGGCTGGCAGACCGAAGCAGCCGGGCCCCGCCTCCCGCCTTCCGCCTGGTTCAACAGCACGACCCTTGACCTTTGACCTGTGATGTCACCGAGCAGCCCCCTGTCCCCACTGTGCAGATGGTGCCTTTGTCCCCCGGCTGTACGACAGCCCCGTTACTGTGGCAACGGGGGCGCCGGGCTGTCCTCTCCCCCGTGTCCGGTTGAAGCGAGGTTAACGCGCTTAAAGGGGAGGCGACCGCACCCCACGCCTCGCCCCCAGAACAAGAGGAACCTCACGCTCTTCTGCCTCTGAAATCCGCTGCTGGGAAGCGTTCTGACCTCTGACCCCCGCAGGGAAGTGTTCTGACCTCTGACCCCTGGTTGTCTGGTGTGTGGATGAGTTGACACCGCTCCACTCAGCAGCAGTAGCCTGTGCTAAAACAGACCTGTTGACACGACCAACCGTTTTCCAAATGTTTGGCAGTTACTTTTTTTACATTTTTCCTTACGTATTTTCTGTTCCTGAACCAAATCCGGCCCTGGTTTTCTTTTCTCCCAGGTATTTAGCTGAACAATTAGTGCTACCGATTGGCCAGATTGTCTGACGCCGGACGTCCAGGTGAAGGGGGGGTGGAAAAGCAGCAGATCCCGGCTCGAGGAGGACCGTGATTTAATGATCCCTGCTGCTGGGCTACAAATAGCTTTTGGAAAAATATTTCCAAAAAAAAATGTTACTTAAATTTTAAGATGGGTCCCCCAGAATGCTTTTGAGCCCGGCAGGGGGTCCCAGGTGGAAAAGCTCAGCCTTCAACCCATGAAACACTTGTAGCTCTTCAGTTTGCCACTAGATGGAGGTGTTGAGCTCACTCCTCGAAACTACCTTCATTAATAATTACTGATAACTGAAGTATTTTTTAAATAATTGAACATCACAATAAAGTAATATACTCTTAAGTTTCACTAATACCCAATAAAAATAAAAATAACATTTGTGGTCAAATATTATGTCTATTTCATACATAAATAATTTATACACACACTCCAGTTCCCCACAGTCAGCTCATAGTAAACTCTGTTGATTGACGTTTGTGACAAAAACTAGGAAAGGAAATAAAATTATAGCACACTGGAATCTTTTTCCTGTTTATTTATCAGATGTTTTGTCAGGTTTAAAAGGTCAGATTTCATTTAGTGTTGAGTAACAGTTGAATACACATGGAACGTTCCCCACACGGCCTTGTAGTCGAGCGCTCCGTGTCTCCAGGACGGAAGTGAAGGCAATGGACAATGCACACAGCGTAACACAGCGTAACGCGCAGAGAACTGTGTTTGTCGGGTTATATGTCAAACAGTGAACTGAGGAATATCACTCTCCGTTTCAAATGGAGGAGGAAAAAAGAATGTGTGGTACTGTGCGCAAATCCAAAATATTTCACAGATGTCCGGGGTACGAACTGGACTTACCAGGAAAAAGATAGACCCAAGCGCTGTGTTAAATTCATCATCACGCACTCAAAGGCACCGCCGAACCCGTTTGGTTTGATGACAGAGTGCCGGTCTCTTGTCTATTCCCGGTTGCCAAACACACCCTAAACGATCTAAACGGCTAAACGATCATTTTCCCCAGTCCCGCAGTGTAATGGAGATCTCGTCGAACGTGAACGTGAGCGCAGCACGTGCTGGTGTGCACTTGTGAAGAGCCGGGTCAGTGAAAACCAGTCGGGCAACAATATCTGATTTACATCTCCCGCGGAACGCGCAGCCAATAATAAAATCATTATATGTAATACTCGCAACAACATTGTCAGGCAGTCTCCAGGGACAACCGTGGAGCTGCCCGGCAAAAATAACCATGACATTTTGACAAATGGATACAAGATTATAAAAATCCAAATATATCAAACCATAACTTACAGCTGTATATGAAACAGAGGTCATATGCTTACAAATAACCCGAATGTCACTATGTTTTACAATGTTGAAAGTAAGTCTCTCCCAATTAAAACAAGATTTATCTTTCTGTTAAATATCTATGAATAAGACTTCAGTATTCTGATACGCATGGACAATACACACAATTTTCAGTATGAAAGAATGTGAAAAAATAATCTGACCACTTCTGGTCTGTAAATGGAATGTCACCGATGGTTCCAAACGATGTCACAGAACAGAGGCATCATTGTGACATCATTGCAAATTGAGGACCAGATGATTCTGAGGTGTCCCAGCAGCTGCCTGACCCATTCATTGGTTTCCTTAGTGCCTGGATAGGAAGGGTCAGTCAGACCCAGGGGTCCTGCCAGGGATTTTGGGGATCACAACCACTCAGCTCACCCCGTTTTTGAGGGCCACTGTCAGTCAGGAATCGTCTCAAAGTTACCGCCCCATACGGCACCCCAGCTCAGACCATAAAGCGTGGACACCATCAAGGAGAATCTCATTGTAAATCTGGACCATACTATGAATATTCACAAGCCCCCCCCTCCCCCACCCCCAATTCTTACAGATGGAATATTCTGGACCGCGACACGTGCAGTTGGGAGTCGTCAGAACTTCCCCAGGGCGGTTATCGTCTCCGCCTTCCCCAGAACCGCCGACAGCAAGTGGGCCGGGCCGGGGGAGGAGGAGGAGGCGGGGTCGGGGTGATGATTGACACTCGGGGGCGACTGCGCCCGCCCCGCCCTGGCCCCGCCCGCCCCTCCCCCGCCGCAGCGGCTGGTCTCCTGGGCCCCGGCGGGCCGGGCCGGCGCCGACCCCGGGTTGGGGCTGGAGGGCGGCTCGGCCCCCGCCGCGGGCCCCCAGCAGCAGCACAGCAGCCGGAGGAAGGCGCCGCGCATGTCGCGGCTGGTCAGCGTGTAGATGAGCGGGTTGAGCGCGGAGTTGAGCACCGCCAGCGCGATGAACCAGTCGGCCCGGAGCAGCACGGGGCAGCGGCCCGGCCCGCACCCCACGTCCAGCAGCAGCAGCACGAACAGCGGCGCCCAGCAGGCCACGAACACGCCCAGCACCACCGCCACGGTGCGCAGGAGCCCCAGGGCGCGCTCCGACGCCCGGCGCCCGCGCGACGTGGCCAGCCGGTAGATGCGCGTGTACAGGGCCACCACGGCCGCCAGCAGCGCCGTGAACACGCTGGTGCAGAACGCCACGTAGCTCTTGGCGTACAGCGGCAGCACGGTGGAGCAGGCCTCCAGCCGGCCGCGGCAGTTCCAGCCCAGGCTGGGCAGGGCGCCCAGCAGGGCCGACACGGCCCAGCAGCCGGCCAGCATGCCCAGCAGCCGGCCGCGCCCCGGCGCCCGGCAGGGCCACAGCCGCACCATGGTGAGGTGGCGCTCCACGCCCACGGCCAGCAGGCCGAAGGTGGAGGCGCTCAGCGCCACGAACATGCTGCCCTCCCGGGCCAGCCACAGCGCCGGCGTCAGGAAGAACGTCCGCCGGCCCGACGTGAAGTTGTTCACCAGGTAGGCCACGCCCGCCAGCAGGTCCGACAGCGCCAGGTTGCCGATCAGCAGGTAGGTGCGGCCGTGCAGGCGCTTGTTGCGGCCCAGCGCGATCAGCACGGTGAGGTTCTCCAGCACGATCAGGCCGCAGATCAGCACCAGCACCGCCGTCTTGTACGGGTCGTCCGGCGAGCGGCACTCCCACTTCCGCGTGTGGTTGTAGTGCTCCACGATCTCCGCGTTCATTCCCTCCTCCACCGCCGGCGGCTGCATGCCTGCCGTTCGCTCGGGCTGCAGTTCTCGGCTTCAGACGGCAGAGGGCGCCAGAGGGCAGGGAAATATGCGCTCGGCTCGGTTGTGGGGCAACTCCGGTGATGTCATCGCCGACGTTGGGATTGTGAGCTGCGGGAACAATGTCGTAAACAGGTTTATTCTACATACGCGTAACTATGCATAGTGGTGTTTTTTTTTTTTACTGTAAAATAAATTGTACTCCTTACAGCGACCGACCGTTGTTTGTCAGTACTACAAACTGGGTCAAATACGTAATTGTTTTGGATTCAAAAACTTTTCTGCATTTTACTGAGCTTGTCTGGTCTATTGGAACCCAGTAAATACTGTCAAAAAGTGCAAACGCGGCCGCCTGATTCTCTTGGTTGGCTCAATTGCACCGGGCATGAATCGAACGCAGAAATGTATTTCATTCCAAAACTATTACCAGGCACAAACTGTCTGCCTTTGTTTCTTTGGAAAGTCACTGCAGTTCATCCGTACTATAACAACATTTCTATAAATGGAATCGAATATGGTGATGCATATACGAGCGTTTTTCATATCTTATCTGTTTGGGGTTTTTTTCCCGCCAGTGTTTTCCCCTCTTTCTTCGCTCCAAATACTCAGAAAATATTTTGTCGTTTTTGGTGTTTCATATACCTATACATTTGTACGTAAAATCTTCAACGTAGGCTACATTGAGCGTGTAGTGCCTTCTTTACAAGCCGAGTTGCAAGCCAAAATGTTTAATTAAGTGCATTATATGTCAAATGGATGTAGAAATTATTCAGTGTAGTGTGTTTAATCACACGCAGAATGCACACAATTACTTCTGGTTATAATTCAGTCTTGAATTCAGTCAGTTTTGGAATTTGCGACTATTTGGTTCTAATTCAACTCAGCTCCTGTTGTTTTCTTGGCCCTCTCTCCCACAAGACCCACATATTATTCACACAATCCAAAACATCATTCCCTGTTTAAATGCTAAATAAAATATAATATACACCGAGTGAGCACTTTAATAGGTAGACCTGTGCACCTGCTTGTGAGTGGAAATATTTAATAAGTCAATCACGTGGCAGCAACTAAATTCATCGAAGCAAATGTCAGAATGGGGAAGAAATATGATCTAAGTTACGTTGACCGTGGAATGATGTTGAAATTGCCTGAGTTTCTCACACACCGCTGATCTCCTGGGAGTCTCTAGAGTGTGCAGAGAATGGTGTGAAAAACAAAAAACATCCAGTGAGCAGTTGTTGTGTGGGCAGAAACGCATAATTAATGAGAGATGTCAGAGGAGAAGGGCCAGACTGGTCAAAGCTGACAGGAAGGTGACAGTAACGCAAATAAGCACACATTACAACAGTGGCATGCAGAAGAGCATCTCTGAACACACAACGCATCAAACCTCTAAGTGGATAGGCTACCGCAGCAGAAGACTTAATAAGTTGGTTGAGTGTATGAATATAGAATAAAACATATAGTACAGGATTTTTCCGTTTGTTTTTTTTTTTTGCAAAGGCGTCCAAAACTACACGCATCCTACACGTATACCACACGTATACTCTCGCTATAAAACACCAGTGTCACACACACTGTTCCCGCACCGATGTTGACTTTCTCGCACGTGCACGGACAGAGACATGCAGACGAGCTAATACACCTGTCACCTGGGAGACCGTTCTCGCGGAGCTCGTCTCCCAGGTTCGACTGACACGAATGAATAATGGTTTATGGAAATGTTACGCCCGCCCGCAAAGGCACATTTACATTTCAATTACGCATTATCCCAGAAAAATACATGGTTGAACGGGTACTTATGTAGACTTCATATACTCGGAGAAATAATTTGGTAACACATATTGTAGAATGTGTGTACGACTGCATTAATTACTAACGTCTACCAACTTCAGTAAGATCTTAAGGTGTTTGGTTAACGTGCATTTTATAATTAAAAAAACAAAACATTTTCATGGCTTGCGGTGTGGTGCACCAGCTGACTTACAGCGAACGGTATGACCATGTGGTAAACAAATATGATAAATAATAAAACCTTAAACCTTATGCAGTTACGCATAACTCGGAGAACGATAGCTTCTCTAGCCTAGTAGGCACAATTCCAGAAAGACTGCAAACTACAAAACCATGACCGCAACCCCAGACGTACTACCTGGTGGCGCGTGCAAGAAATAGCCGCTTCAATCTCCGGTCAGACTGTCCGCTCGCGGGATACACGTTCATTTGTTCTGTTTTTTTTTGTTTGTTTGTTTGTTTGTTTTTGTTTTTTTTCACTCGATGCAGAACAATGTTTTCTTGGTTATTTTTATACACACTCCGTACATTATCTGGCGGTCTATCCAAATGTCACTCGTTGGTCTCACGATTTCTGGTCCCTTGACGGTCGTCTCCACTTTCCCAGGCGCGCGGCCCTTTTTTTTCTTTTTTTTTTCAGCACCGTCTAAGTCTCCGTCTGGAAAGGTGTGGCGCCGTCATCTCGAGTTTGTGTCACAGACGCCTTCCCAAACTTTTCTGAGTATATTTGTAGTTTTCTTCAGCTGTTCGGATCTAAGGGGACTGGGCGTGTTTGCTTCGGGCAGCCAAATCCCCGTCGTCCAATTGCGTGATAAGAAGCGCGGCAGAAGGGGGGCGTTTACCCCGCGTACAATCTCCTGGCACGTTTTGGTGGGGACGTCAGAAGACTGTATGCTAATATCAATAGTTCGGCGGTCTGTTCTGGCTCTAATGCAGCAACCTTATAATCTTGTGTTGTAGTTTTATAATCCCGATTGGCTAAGCAGCCTGTGGCATAGCCACGCCTCCACAAACGCCCATGTCCAAGAGCAACCTGCGCTGAGTTTTCGATGTTGTCAGGTGGTCAATGTACGGTTTGGTCTGTGACGGAATATCTTTATTAACCTGTATTTATACAGGCTAAATTGACTGAGCACACACGCTCTTTTGCAGCAACGCCCTGCTAACTATCTCCTCCTTTACAGAGACTGATATAGATGTGCATCCGTCTACAAATGAGAGAGAGAGAGAGTGGGAGCGGGAGAGGAAGAGAGAAATTACCTGGCTACATGGATTATAATAACACATTTTCCTGTTTGTGTCAGAGGTCATAGTGTCTGTGTATCATGTCGGGGCTTGCCTCTCACCGGAGGCTAGACGACGAGCCGACTTGTTGTGTCTCCGGATGATGCGATTCTTTTGTGTTCTCTCCTTTAGAAATATAGACGCACAAGATCTTCCCCACCTTTGCCCCACCCCACTGAAAAAAAACTGCTCAAGCCAGGATTTGAAACAGCTGGTAGCTGGTTGACCAGTTAGACCAGCGCAATACTCGGCATGGTTTGACCAGCTCAAGCTAAGCTTTGAAAAACAGCTGGTAGCTGGTATTTCAAGCAGGTCATATATGGCTGGATTTTACGCCAGGGAACTGAACCTTTCCTGGGAGTGAAGTTATCCTAATGAGCTCTATGCTCTGTTTTGTGTATGTTTGAGGTTTGTTAGTTCTGCCTCCATTCTGTGGATTTGGGATTTTGTCCTGTAATGGCAGCTTGTGTACATACTATCCAAGTGTGAACATTTCCAGACCAAGGACCATTAGCCCCTACAAAGAACACTCTAATGAGATTGGGTTCTTCTATGGACTCACAGAACCATCTCTTTCTGAGAGTGTAGAAGATCCAGGGGTCAGAAAGTAAAAGTCCTGCCATGTGTTTCTTCCACCCATGGACTCATTGGCTGATTTCACTCATTAGTTATATCTCCTGGCTGAATAATTGTGCTAATTAGCAAATCCAGATGACTTGAACAAAATACCAGGGAGGACTTTTACTTTCTGAACCTGGATTTTACATCTCTAGTTTGGGTAATCCTGTTCCTAGATATGTCCTGTAAGTTTGCACACCTGATTCTACTGATTAGTAGGTCAAGGAGATATCTAGCCATTGAATGAGGTGTGCTTTGTTTGGGTTGGAGTGAAGACCTACAGGATGGTAGATCTTCAGGAACAGGGTTGGGCAGCCCTGCTCTAGCTGTTGAATGAAGTGTGCTTTGTTAGGGTTGGAGTGAAGACCTACAGGATGGTAGATCTCCAGGAACAGGGTTGGGCAGCCCTGCTCTAGCTGTTGAATGAGGTGTGCTTTGGTTAGGGTTGGAGTGAAGACCTACAGGATGGTAGATCTCCAGGAACAGGGTTGGGCAGCCCTGCTCTAGCTGTTGAGTGAGGTGTGCTTTGGTTTGGGTTGGAGTGAAGACCTACAGGATGGTAGATCTTCAGGAACAGGGTTGGGCAGCCCTGCTCTAGCTGTTGAATGAGGTGTGCTTTGGTTAGGGTTGAAGTGAAGACCTACAGGATGGTAGATCTTCAGGAACATGGTTGGGCAGCCCTGCTCTAGCTGTTGAATGAGGTGTGCTTTGGTTAGGGTTGGAGTGAAGACCTACAGGATGGTAGATCTCCAGGAACATGGTTGGGCAGCCCTGCTCTAGCTGTTGAATGAGGTGTGCTTTGTTAGGGTTGGAGTGAAGACCTACAGGATGGTAGGTCTTCAGGAACAGGGTTGGGCAGCCCTGCTCTAGCTGATGAATGAGGTGTGTGCTTTGGTTAGGGTTGGAGTGAAGACCTACAGGACTGTAGATCTCCAGGAACATGGTTGGGCAGCCCTGAGATGTAGTATTTTTACAGTGCGTTCCCTGATGTCACGGGCACATCTGGAGAGTGAGGGGGACCACACAGGAGCCTGTTCACGGTCTGAGGGGTCTGGGCCGGGGTCTCTTCCGTGGAAAAATACGACCCTGAAAATCAGACGGATGCGTGGGCGGATGACCGGAGGGTCGAATCCAGACGGAAGGAGAGAGAGGGAGAGGGAGAGAGAGAGAGAGAGAGGGAGAGGGAGAGGGAGAGGGAGAGGGAGAGGGAGAGGGAGAGGGAGAGGGAGAGATGTGAGCGCTGGATGAGGGGCACCAGTGAAAAAAAAAAATCATTTTTTTCTTTTTTGATTTTATTTTGGGCCAATTTCGCCATCATAGCTTAAGCTCAGGCCTAGATTAGACTAGACTAGACTATGCTAGACTCAACTCTGAATGGAGATTCTCCATATGAAACTCCAGGACTAAACTTAGTCCAGGACTAAACTTAGTCCAGGACTAAACTTAGGACCTGTCACAAAGACCGTCTCAAACTCAGTGACGTGGAGGGCCGTGTGTATGCTGGTTTCTATTCCAGCCTCAGATCTTGATTATTTACAGAGCCGTACAGATTAACTTCTCAGCAGTAGTTATTTAACAGCTACATCAGTTCATGCCGATTCATCTAGCCTTATTTGAGAGTGTTACTGATACTTCTGCAGTATGTACTTCTACAGTATGTACTCTGTCCTCTCTGAGAGCCTCACCCCAATGTCCCAGGGGCTTTTCAACATTACGGTAAGTTTAAGCGTCTTGCAGACGCCCTCATCCACCGCGTCCTGGACAGATTACATTTCTCCATGCAGTCTGTTTATACCGCTGCATTATGTTTTCGGTGAAGGACAAAGCCGCAGGCTCTCAGACACTAAACACTGCGCCGCACTGTCACCACACTCAGCCATCGCAGAGCAGAGTGTGGGTTTGGAAGAGAACTCGAGTGCAGATGGGGGAACGGGGGGGGGGGGGGCGAGAGAGGGGGGTGATGACACTGGGGTCTGGGGGCAGGGGGGGCCAGAGCACAGCCAAAAAAAGCCCCCCCCCCCCCCCCCCCATGACCCCGGCCCCATTGGCGCAGCCCCGTTCCCACGGCGACCTTCGAAGACCCCATTTTTTAATTTGTGATTTATTTATTTATATATCTTGGCCGCGGAGGCCGCTGGCCTGCGCACGGGCGGAGCGGATTTGGGAAAATAAACAGCCGGGGAACAGCCGAGACTCCTCGGAGTGGCCCCCGGTACGCGCTGGGTCCGCCCGCTGGAGTGCCGGCGCAGTCCTGAGACCGCTTGGGCACGTCTGCGTAAGGCTATTGGGTTATGTGCTCTTTAAATTGTTGGGTCGTTCGCCCTTTGAAGTGTTGTTCAACTGTGTGCTATTTAAAGCTCTGGGTTACGTGCCCTTTAAAGCCTCGGGCTATGTGCTTGTTAGAAA
>NC_083764.1:63845740-63855740 GCF_963514075.1 Conger conger | reverse complement strand
ACATTGCTTTTCACTATAACGTTGGATTTCAGTATAACATTTCAGTACAACATTGCTTTTCACTATAACGTTGGATTTCAGTATAACATTTCAGTACGACATTGCTTTTCACTATAACCTTGGATTTCAGTATAACATTTCAGTACAACATTGATTTTCACTATGACATTGGATTTCAGTATAACATCGCTTTTCACTATAACGTTGGATTTCAGTATAACATTTCAGTACAACATTGCTTTTCACTATAACATTGGATTGCAGTATAACATTTCAGTACAACATTGCTTTTCACTATAACGTTGGATTTCAGTATAACATTTCAGTACGACATTGCTTTTCACTATAACCTTGGATTTCAGTATAACATTTCAGTACAACATTGCTTTTCACTGTAACGTTGGATTTCAGTATAACATTTCAGTATGACATTAGTTTTCAATACTGCTCCACATGCAGCAGTTTCCCAGGGCAGGTACTCTGATTCAGTGCCTCAGTTTCCATTGCCTCATTAAATGCTGATCACACCCCTCCCCAACCCCTCTCTCTCTCCCCCACTACCCACCCCCACCCCCCTTTCCTAGAAAATATCCCCCCCCCCAATCCACCCCTCACACTGTCGGTTTTGCGCCAATGTTTGGAATGTCGGGGAATGTCCTGGGAGAACTGTCGGGAATGTTCAACTGCTTCCATGTGTGAATGCCTGGATGGTCCCAGTGGTGCAAAGACCCCCTTTAAAATTTAAAAAAAAAAACCCTTGTGATTCCCGGCATCCTGATCCGGAGAACGTCCTCACTGACTCACCCGGCCTCTGAGGAATCAGTGCCACACGCACATCTTTAATTACTATACTCTCTTCGCGCCTGCGGCTGATGAGGTCACAGAGAGGAACCCGTCACAGGACACACCTCCCTCTGGCGTTGCCCCGCAGGTCTGGACCGGTCGCCGGGTTTTTAAGACCGAAAAGGTTCTCCGAGGACAAGCGTGACTACCGCTGGAGTAGGGGCCTCTGAAAACGTTTTACATTACATTACATTACATTGCATTACAAAGCATTTCCAAAGTAAAAAAAGTTTAGATTTTACTGAAAGGTGTCTTCAGTGGAGGGGCCCTTCGCTGTTCCTGGCCTGCCCGCTGACTGATGGTCTTTGCCCCCTTTTGTTTTCGTTTTCTTACCCCAAAAAGAGTCTCTGAGTTAAAAGCCCGGCACCCGGGGAGTCTGGGTAATTAGCAGGCACGTGTGAACGACGTCGTGGACCCGACATTGTTACTTGCTAATCTTTTCGCCTGAGAATACAGTGGGGAGAGATGAGATGAGGTGAGGTGGGTGGGGCTGGGCTCTGCAGGAAGTGACATCACGGAAAGGCAGATCCGCAGAGGTGGGTAGTGCTATGTAGTTCTCACGAACAACATCTCCCACAATTCCTCGCTTAATTCCGATGGCCCACGTTCGTTCCATTCATGACCTGTGCCTGAGGTGACAATGGTCTGAACAGGCACACGCATGCAGGGTCATGTTGTAGGGTCTCCGTCTTCCTGGAAGTTTAGAAACTCCTGAATTTACGTGCCACGCACATTCATTTGCTCTCTCTTGACTAATGGATGTTACAGAGGTGTTGATATTGATAACTTGAACACAAAAATATAACTGAATTATAATTATGATGATGATGATGATGATGATGATTATTATTATTATTATTATTATTATTATTATTATTATTATATAAACCTGGAAAAGGTGAACATCAGGCTGCAGACCATCTCTGAGCCATCTCTGTACATCTGCTGCAGTGTGTGTGTGTGTGTGTGTGTGAGAGAGAGAGAGTGAGTGAATGAGTGAATGAGTGAATGAGTGAATGAGTGAATGAGTGAGTGAGTGAGTGAGTGAGAGTGAGAGAATCTGTGTGAGTGAGAGAGTGAGAGAGTGAGAGAGTGAGTGAGTGAGTGAGTGAGTGAGAGAGAGCATCTGTGTGTGTGTGAGTGAGTGAGTGAGTGAGAGAGAGAGAGCATCTGTGTGTGAGTGAGTGAGTGAGAGAGTGAGAGAGTGAGAGAGTGAGAGAGTGAGAGAGTGAGAGAGTGAGAGAGTGAGAGAGTGAGTGAGTAAGTGAGTGAGTGTGTGAGTGAGTGAGTGAGTGAGCATCTGTGTGTGAGTGAGTGAGTGAGTGAGTGAGAGAGAGCATCTGTGTGTGAGTGAGTGAGTGTGTGAGTGAGTGAGAGTGAGTGAGAGAGAGCGTCTGTGTGTGAGTGAGTGAGAGTGAGTGAGAGAGAGCGTCTGGGTGTGAGTGAGTGAGTGAGTGAGTGAGTGAGAGAGAGCATCTGTGAGTGAGTAAGTGAGTGTGTGAGTGAGTGAGTGAGTGTGTGGAGGGGGGAGAGGGTATCACCGTCTCTGGGGATTTAGTGTTAAAATAAACAGGCTGGGGGCAGACAGTGTTTGTACGGGGTGGATTGACAGTTAGTTGTGAATTGCATGCTTGAAAGACCCCCGCAGTGACCCAAATGGGGTTACAAGTCTATATCTGTCTTTAGCGGTCTGTCAGCTAGCTGAAAATGTACCTACAATATTGTGCAGAAGTCTTAGACACCCTAGACTTTTTTATATATATGTTTATTTTTTGTGTGTGTTAGGATAAAAGAACACATTTGAGATTTCCAAATATTCATTTTCCAAAAGATTACATTTTACAGAGATATTTGTGTATTTAATTTTAAAAAGTAACATATTACTGTAAGCAACTGACTACTTTTTACATAAAAACTGGATCAAGCCTGTCTGAGATCAGAAGCAAGGAGCCAACCAAAGTCTGCAGAAGAACTGTGGCAAGTTCTCCAACATGCTTGGAACAACCACCCTGCTGATTTTCTTATAGAACTGCAGGACAGCGTTGGCCATCTCAGAGAAGCGATGCAGTTTTAACGTCGAAGGGTGGTCACAAAAAATATCGATTTCCTTCTGCCAAATTACAAAAATGTAGTGTAAAATGTATAGTGTGTTTATTTAGGACCTTTCATTGAATTATGTTTGAAAGAATCGTATCTGTACAGATTGTTACACAGGTGAATTTTGCACAGTACTGCATATCTGTGTTTAGCTCATGCACTGCAGAGTGAGGCCCTGCTGCCAGGCCTTGCGTGCTTTCCCGGCTCACACAACCACAACCCTGCAGGAAATGCCCGTCATAACTGGACTCTATTGTGACCTTATACGGAAAAGACTCCTCCTTCAGCTGCTTGCCACCCCCCTCCCCCCCCGCCCCACTTCTACCACCACCACAAAAAAAAAAAAATCTAAACTAAACTCAAAACCACACGCTTTCTATATAGTCCTCAGCTCTGTTTCGATACCACCATCGTTTTATACTTTAAAACTCCGGTCAATCGAACGGGACTACTGTCGAGAACCCTCAGAGGGATTAGAACCTTCTGTAGTGAACATTCTAATGCTGATGTAACAATCGCTGCTTGGTGATTGAAATGAAGAATGTCCGTCAGTGAAGTTCTAGAACACTGACTTTGTTTTGTGGAAAAAAAGAAAGAAAAAAAAACCTGCCAAAAAAAACAAACCCTACTCTTCAAAAAGGTTAAATGTTCCCAAACCAGTTTCATGGTGCAAATCAACCTGTAAAGGTCTTTGTCAGGTGTCGCTAGCAAAGTCCTTTAGCTATACCTGAAAGGTCAAAAGTTTGTTCACGGCATAATGCTTTTTGCAAACACAGTGGGTCTCATTCATGAAACGTGAGCAGAACGAATTTGTGTGTAAAATGTGAGTAGAGGGAAATTTACGGGTTTTTGGCATTCATCAATATTTTAGTAGCTACTAACAAAATCTACACAGACATCACACAATACTGATAACATAACACTTTATTGTTGAGGACGCAAAAGTGCCTTGCAGATTTCCTTCAAGCTGGTGTTAATTTCTTGGAGGGACGTGTTGATTTGGTTGACTGCTATAAGTAGACTTTCTTGATTCCTCAGGACCTCATGCGTAAGGACAGCCGGATCACCTCTTCGGCCTCGGTACCTGGGTGCAGCAGGAGCAGCAGCGGCGGCAGCAGGTGGTGGAGCCACATCATGGGAGGAGCACTCGCCAGCTAGAAATATGACACAACGTTTGTTTTTTTTCGTTTTATGTGTGGCTCTTTTTTCATTTGAAAGAAACATTAAATAAATCTTATTTGAAAACTAAGCTATCAGTGATGGTTTTCAGAATGTATTATGATACAACAATTATCACCTTACCATCTGGGTTTGATGTTGTCTCCAGTGGAGGCATGTCGGTGTCTCCGTCAGGTATAATTCCTAACAGAGAGGTCTCCCCAATAATGCCAGCGATGCGCTCGTCAGCAGGTGATATTTGTGCCTGTGAGCCTCCTCCTCCTGTGGCTGATGCATGTTTTTTTGTGCGCTTATGCGTTTCTTTGCCTCCAGTTTCATGTCAAACCATTTACGTTTAACCTCGGATATGGTTCTATTGTCTACAGAGGCAACATTAACAGCATCTGCCACCTCCTTCCAGGCCTTCGCTTTGCCTGTCCCTGTCACAACACCACTACTGATAGAAGAAAATAAAATATTTTTTACCCAATAAAATATATTTCACCCAAGATGATTTCGATCTCCGCTTCGGAAATTTTATTATAATTTTTTTTCTTTCTTTCTCTCTCTTTCCTTGTTTATGCCATGATGACTGACAGGTCGACTGGATGCGTCTACACCTCCTTATATGGCAATCATTGTCTATTCATGGGCGGGGATTTATGCTAATTGCTGATTCACTTTACGATGGATTGGCATTCATGATCATACACATGTGTTTACGATCAGATCTGGGTTTCCCGCGGCGTTCATGAATCCGGAGTAGGTTTTTAGTAGCGTGGACGTTTATGTGCAAATCTGAACATAGATTTACTAACGTTTCATGAATGAGGCCCAGTGTGTGTGTGTGGGGGGGTCTCATTCCCCTCACATAGTGTCAGTGGAGTTAGTGATGATGAAGATGACAATGATATTGTGGGAGGGGCTTGAGCTGTGTGTGCCAGCTCAAAGCTCCAGGGTCTTGTAAATTAGTCCGCAGAACCCCCCGTCGCCCAGTCTTGCAGACATAAACACTTGCTTCCTCCGCACCATGTCGAAAATTTCAGTCATTCTACAACAACATGACCGTGGAGCAACGTTCCCACTCGTTCTGAAACACTTTCTGTTTTTCTGGAGCTTTTTCCTGTCGTCAGTAGAGTGACATGACAGCTTATTGCCAGACAGCAATCTCTGCCATCTTCGCTAATGTGACATCACAATGAGAAATGGGTTCTTTGATTGTGATGTAGATCTAGAGTTCTAACAAGAAGTCCACTAGCAGGCAAAATAGGCTGGATTGTTTTTGTACTGTGTAAACCCTTCCCTGTGAATCGTATGCTGTTGTGCCTAATCATGGTTTCAGAGCAAAGCTAGCCTTAACATGTGGCCTACCCAGGAACAGTTCTCGGACAGGATTAATCTAGAACGGCACTCTGAATAAATGGAACTCCCCGGAGAGTTCTGCAAACACCCAGGTCAGAAGAGTATTTGTGTTAACACTCTGGTAACAGGTGTAGGTAGAGCTGGCTGGCCTTAATCACCATCATCATCATCATCATCATCATCATCTTCACTGAAACTTCATTACCACACAGCAGCAGAGACATACGGGGGCTTTTTTTTTTTTACCTGTTAACCGAAAGAGGGGAAGTGAGTGATTGAGTTAGTGAGTGAGTGAGAGAGAGAGGGAGAGTGATAATGAGAGGGAGTGATAGATAGATAGATATATAGATAGAAACCCACTGAGACCAAGGTCTCTTTTTCAGGGGTGCCCTGATTAGAATTCACTAACTGTGTCCTGGCAAGCAGTAGTTTGACAAGGCGGCAAGGAGAAGAACATGTCAGAGCGAGAAAGCAATGGAGAGAGAGAATGAAAGAGAGAGAGAGGGGGGGGTAGAGACAGGATGGAAGGTGTGGTGCCCTGATTATCTGATCTGGTCTGTTCTGTTGCATTGCTCTCAAGTCCATGGGCACAGGGACATCCTGTTTATACTGAGGCAAGCCAAGCAAGAGAGAGCGAGAGAGTGGGGGAGGGATGGAGAGAGGGCGATATGGAGGGAGAGAGGGAGAGAGAGAGAGGTGGAGGGAAGGACAGAGAAAGAGGGGGGAGGGATGGAGAGAGGAAGATACGGAGGGATGGAGGGAGAGAGAGGGAGAGAGAGGTGGAGGGAAGGACAGAGAGAGAGGGTGGAGGGAAGGAAAGAGAGAGATACGGAGGGATGTGAGCATGGGGGGGTCTGGGTGATTTGGCTGAAAGGGGAGCAATGGAGAGGGTGAGATGGGGGTGTGGGTCAGAAGGGAGATGGAGTCATAAAAGGAGGAGGATGAGAAAGAAGAGAGAAGCCAGGGAACAAGAGGAGGCGGAGGTAGAGTGAGACGGGCCCGAACGAGAGACGGGAAGAGCGTGAGAAATGAAAAGAAAGAAAAATGAAAAGAAAGAAAATGAAGACTTCGGCGCGCTGAAGGCACTCCGTCGGATCGCACGAGAAAACGAGACGCAGATGTTTCTCAGGGAGAGCGAGAGACGCAAACCCCAGAAACATATGACAGCATGTCCCGGACTACCACGGGTTGCTTCAGCGCAGACCGTGCGGATGTGAAAATAAACAGAGGCGGCACTTGCGGTGAGGAGCAAAGGCTGGGAACGGAGGGGGTGGCAGCATCCCCAAAACCGCCAAAACCCCCCCCCCCCCCCCACCAACCCCTCCTCCCCACACCACCCAACACCCCTGCTTCACCGCTGATCTGGGATCAGCGAACGTTAGCCCTTCTGGGTCACGGGCTTCTCCCCAGTCGTTCCTCAGACATTCCGTGTCCGTGCTCTAGAACTCCCAGTGATTTCAATCACCCCCGCGGTGATTGTTACATCACCGTCGGAATGCTCCGTCAAGAACATTCGGTCGCGCATTTGTGACCTCACGCCTCAAAGGGGTTTAAATGAGCGGCCTCCGTAGGATGCGATGGCTAGCCGCTGATCTCAGATCAGCGTGAGGAGCAATGCGGAGTACGAATCCAATCTTCAGATCGGGATCTGGATGGGGATCAATCACCCCTGGTTTTCATTTCTGGAGGGGGGGGGGGGGGGAAATTAGGCTGACTAGTCACCTCTCCCACCCCCGATCGGGACATCTTATTACGCAAACCAGTCGAGACTATATTTTATTAAATCTGTGGTTGCAGGGGTGGTTAAGATGAGGACTGAGGCCAGGAGACGCTGAAGAGCAGAGGGAAAACCCACAGTCCCACATACAAAGCCAAAGAAATCCACTCCTGAGACACTAGACGAGAGCGTTCTTCTGCCTATCATAGAACATGATCGCCCCCTTGTGGACTATTAGGTGCAGAGCATGTCATTTGTTCCCAAGCAAGAAAGATCTCACGCAGCGCAATGTACACTCAGTGAGCATTTTATTAGGTATTTATTAGGCTTATTTTACTTAGGCTGCTGTAGCCTATGCACTTGGAGTTATGATGCGTTGTGTGTTCAGAGATGATTTTCTGCATACCACTGTTGTAATGTGTGGTTATTTGCGTTCCTGTCACCTTCCTGTCAGCTTTGACCAGTCTGGCCATTCTCCTCTGACGTCTCTCGTTAACAAGGCATTTCTGTCTGCAGAACTGCTGCTCACTGGATGTTTTTTGTTTTTCGCACCATTCTCTGCAAACTCTGTTGTCCATGAAAATCCCCAGAGATCATCTGGGATACTCAAACCACCCTGCCTGGCACCAACAATCATGCCACGGTCAATGTCACTTTGATCACATGTCTTGCCCATTCTGACATTTGGTCTGAACAGCAGCTGAACCTCTTGACCATGTCTGCATGCGTTTCATTATGCATTTACTTGCTGCCACATAATTGGCTGATTAAATATTTGCATTAACAAGCTGGTGTTAAGGTCTACCTAATAAAGTGATCACTGAGTGCATTGCAATATATAATAGTGGATATTGGGTATTAAGCATGTGTGTGATCTTGATAATATAAATATGTTGCATTTCCATAAGGGATGTGGCAGCCTGTAGCGTAGTGGTTAAGGCACATGACTGGGACCCACAAGGTCCCACAAGGTCCCGCAAGGTCGGTGGTTCTAATCCCGGTGTAGCCACAATAAGATCCACACAGCCGTTGGGCCCTTGAGCAAGGCCCTTAACCCTGCATTGCTCCAGGGGAGGATTGTCTCCTGCTTAGTCCTATCAACTGTACGTCACTCTGGATAAGAGCGTCTGCCAAATGCCAATAATGTAATGTAATGTATGGATCGCTCACTCACTCTAAATAGCTGAAAGAAAAATAAAATTCCTGCCACATGTTTCTTCCACCCATGAACTCAGCCAGCTGATTTCACTCATTAGTTCCACCTCCTGGCTGAAGGACTGTGCTACTTGGCAAACTCAGACAATTGGAGCAAAATACTGGGAAGGACTCCCCCCCCCTCACACACTCACACACACACACATACACACATACGCACCCTCACACACGCACACACATACACACACACACACACTCAAACACACACACATACACACATACGCACCCTCACACACGCACACACATATACACGCACACACACTCACACACACACACACACACACATACACACACACACACACACACACACTCACATACACACACACTCACCCACACACACTCACACTCCCTGAATTTTCCTGGCAATCCAGACAGAAGTGGCAGCATTGGGAAAAAAGGGAATGTTTTTTCATGCCCGTTTGGGTACAACCATTCATTACCCACAAACACTGCTGACCCACGATAACAAACAACTAACATTCGCTTAACGCCCCCAAGAGGACAAACTCTGCATCTGCTAAATGTTTTAGTTTCTGCAGAACATACTTCCTGGTGGCATTTGCACACAGTGATGCATAAATATATATATATATATAATTGGAGAGCACAGGGGCCCCACGTCATTCTACAGCAGCAGAGAAACACGTCGCGCTTGTTGAATGATGAAGCCACCATTTTGTAGACACAAAGGCTCCTCAGTCACTTTGGGGAAACAAGACATCAGCGACTCCCAGGAGGATCGACGTTTCGACATACGCGACCTCTTCCTCCGTGTCGAAAATCTAGGGAAGTCGCATAACGCTTTTCAAGTGAATGTTGCTGTAAATAGATATTTATTTTAAAATGGTCTGCGATCTGAGTTTAACTGGTGTCTACATTTGTAATTATCAGGGTTTCAGACGTAGCCTACATTGTGGAGAACCAAAAGCTGTATTTGTATAGCGCTAAAAAAACAGTGCTTTCCACACATAAAAATGAATAAATTATGTAGGTCATAGGGAAACAAGGTTGGGGCATTATTTAAATCAGGAATGAGAGGGAGGCCACAAAATCGAAGAACACATTTATACATACACAAATACAGCGTTACCAGCGTTACAGTTATGTAATAATTAGTTCGCGCACTTTAAGATGGAATATAATGTAACTGGGATATAATGTAAATGTGTGATATAATGATAAAAACATATCCCGTTGCGAACCTTAATCTGATTCACGGCCTTGATGTGACCTTAATCCCATGTGACCCCAGGATAAAACAATGATTGTTTCGTGCATTTATCGGCGTAAATTGTCAATCACGGTCTCACCTCCTTAAAAAAAAAGAAGTTAAATTAAAGGATTGAGATGTCCGGCGTTATTGTTTTTAAATCACACGTGGTGGCGTCGGTTTCATATTGCATAACCTAAGTAAGGGTTGAAAATAATTCCAGGTTTAACCTATTTTTAAATTGTAATGGCTCCTTTCTATGACATCACAACATGATCGAGCGTTGTCACTCAGCCCATTTGATTGACAGTGTGATTTCACAGTTGTATCATTCTAAACTCTCATTAAGTTGACTGCAAAAAGCGCAACACGCCCTGAAGTATATAATTCCCTAACCA
>NC_083764.1:63825054-63840540 GCF_963514075.1 Conger conger | reverse complement strand
GCCAAGTCAATCACCCCAATTGAACAACCCAATTGAGCATGCATTCCACCTCCTGAAGAGGAGATTGAAGGGAAAAAACCCCCAAAACAAACAGGAACTGAGAGAGGCTGCAGTAAAGGCCTGGAAAAGCATCACCAGTTTGGTGATGTCAATGGGTCGCAGGCTTGATGCAGTTATTGCAACCGAGGGACGTGCTACCAAATATTAAGTGTTATTTAATTTCATTTAAACACATGTCACACAACGCATCATAACTTGAATTTGACACCCCTGCTCCACGTCATCCCATTGGTTGAGAAAGCACCTTTCCCCTGCTCAGGACACAAACTCAAACTGCCCCTCAGGGTGATGAGAGGCAGGAGAGAGCAAAGATTGGTATGCTGCATTAATTTGTCATTTTTAATTGCATGTATGCATATCTGTGGACAGATGCATTTGCCATATTCAACCCTTTGAGGAGTAGAATTCTTTGAATGTTTTATTTATTTTCCAAAATTCCGTCGGAATCACTAATCTTTATTGATGATGTAACTCATGATGGGAGCAGCAAAAACATTCCGTCTGCCAAAATGCGTCCAAACTAAATGGGAGGAACTTCATCATGCAGCAAGACAATGAGCCAAAACACACTGCCAACACAACAAAGGACTTCGTTAGGGAGAAAAAGTGCGAGGTTTTAGACTGGCCAAGTCAATCACCCCAATTGATCAACCCAATTGAGCATGCATTTCACCTCCTGAAGAGGAGATTGAAGGGAAAAAACCCCCAAAACAAACAGGAACTGAGAGAGGCTGCAGTAAAGGCCTGGAGAAGCATCACCAAAGAGGAATGCAACAGTTTGGTGATGTCAATGGGTCGCAGGCTTGATGCAGTTTTACAAGCGAGGGTTGTGCTACCAAATATTAAATGTTATTTAATTTCATTTACTGAAATACTTTCTGTTCCAATACTTTTGCTCACCTAAGGTGCTGTGTTTCAAGTCGTTTAACACATCGAGGTGTAGAGACCAGGAAATAAAAGCTGAAATTCTGAACTCTTGTCTCGTGTTCATCTTTTTATCTCAACCTCAAATGTATTCAGTGTATTGCAAAAACAAAGGAATTGGCCTTTCTGTTCAAATACTTTTGGTGGGGACTGTATATATCAGGGGCAACATTGGCTCAGTCGATTCCCGCCCTGGGTGTGTCGAAGTGTCCCTGAGCAAGCCCTAAAATGCTCCTGACGAGCTGGTTGGTGCCTTGCATCTCTCTCTCCCTCTCTCTCTTTTTCTCTCCCTCCCTCTCCTCCCTCTCTCTCTCCCCTCTCTTTCCCTCCCTCTCCTCCCCTCCCTCCTTCTCTCTCTCTTCCCCCCTCTCTCTCCCTCCCCCTCCCCTCTCTCTCTCCCTCTCCCTCCCTCCCTCTCCTCCCTCTCTCTGCCTCTCCCCTCTCTCTCCCCCCTCTCTCTCCCCCTCTCTCCCTCCCTCTCTCCCTCTCTCTGCCTTCTCCTCCTCTCTCTGCCTCTCCCCTCTCTCTCCCCCTCTCTCCATCCCTCTCTCTCTCCCTCCCTCCCTCTCTCCCTCCCTCTCTCTCTCTCTCTCTCTCCCTGCAGTGGCGAAGCAGACTCACCCTCAGTACCAGTTGGGCCGGCGGGTGTCGTGGCCGGTGCCGGTCCCGGCGCGGGGGGGCGGTGGCCAGCGAGCGGGTGAGGCAGCTGGCCCGGCCCAAACAGCACCGGGCCCTGGACCAGGGCTACGACCCCTACACCGTCAGCCTGGCGGCCAGCCGGGCCAGCGCCTCGCCCCGCGTCCTGCAGCTCAGCGTGCCCCTGCCGCGGAAGTGCCGGCAGAAGTAGGGCTGCCGGGGGGGGGGGGGGGGGGGGGGGCATGGGGGACCCTGGTCAGGGAGGGGGGGCGGCATGGGGGGGACCCTGGCCAGAGAGGGGGGGGCGCATCACTAACCTCCTCCACAAACGCCCAGGATTCAGCTCCAGGTCCCTGCCCACTGCCGGTCACTGTGGGGGGAAGAAACACCGTACGCCTGCTTTAACTCACGGTTGATTGAAGAAGTTGAAATGAAATGAAACAGAAACGGCAAATTGTAACTTACTACGGTAAACTACTTGGTTTTAGTTCAGTAAAGGCATGTTGTCTCTTTGGGTTTGGGTATTTTCACTGATTCATGTGGGGTGACGTATTACTCTGTTGCTTTAAAACATCTGAGAAAAAAAAAATGCATTGTGTGCATTTATAAGATATTTAAGACTTGCGCAAACTTTTCCCCCATTGTATAACCTTGTACGCCTGGATGTTTCCACCTGTATCCAAGTTAATAAAATGATAATTCTTAAAACTGCCATAACAATCCTCTTTCTGTCATATTTCTGGTTTTGTGAGGTTGATGGGAAGCTTGCATAGAATCAGTTTGTGTGTGTGTGTGTGTGTAGGTGTGTGTGTCTGTGCGGGCATGTGCGTGGGTGTGTGTGTGTGTGTGTGTGTGTGTGTATGTATGTATGTATGTATGTGTGTGCGGGTATGTGTGTGTGAGAGTGAGACAACTACTTTCAACCGTTGGTCAGAAGCAGCACACCCATGACATCACTTCCTTTCAGTCACCTTTATGGTGTAACGTCAGTTTTGTGGTCTTTCATCTTGAGTTCCTCTCCCTTTAATCTTCCAGCCCATCTGGTTGCCTGTGTTATGTAGTGCATGTTATAAGATATGAAATAACATCTATGTACATTCTTTAAACTGTTTACAAAAAAGTTAGTATCTTCAAAATGAGCCTCAAATTGGATTCTATTGGCTAAATGCTCCTTAATTTTTTACTTGTTGTAAATCGAGATAATGAGCAAGATGAATTTCATTGGTTTGATTTGATTCGCAGGTCTACTTTTATCTCTGAAGATATAAAAACAGACTCCCTAGAATTATCCACCACGGACACATCTGACACACTTTCAACCATTCAAAGAGATTCTTTCGCATCATTTTAACCGTAGAAATGTTTTACTTGATATATTACAGTTTTTTTGCACGACAGATTACTGTAAGCCCTGTCAGGGTATTGGGTGTGACTTCAAATTATATATAGCTATTGTCGTCGACCTTCGGCCAGACATTTGAGAATTACAAGTTGCAACTTCGTTCAAATCCAATCCGTTAACTTTGCATTTCGGCATACAGCCTTGTAATGATTTAAAGGGGCTTCAGTGTGACTCAAGGTGTACAGTACACAAACTATTAATGTAATGTACACTGT
This sequence comes from Conger conger, assembly GCF_963514075.1. NCBI lineage: Eukaryota > Metazoa > Chordata > Actinopteri > Anguilliformes > Congridae > Conger > Conger conger. The sequence continues at coordinate 63,837,303 of NC_083764.1, read as the reverse complement.
TTAAGTTGACGTAGTATTGATGTTTTGATTCATGACGCAAAAATACAGAAGTACGCCCCTGCTTTTGTAATCTGCTCTGCTTTCCAATGACCGTTGATTAATGAATTCTCCGTATATTGTTTTTAACTTGATTGGGTAACTTTGTGTTTAATGTCGGGCACCCTATGTAAAAAAAAAAAGTGGGGTATTCCTGGTTAAATAAAGTCGGTTAAATGTCGAATAAGTAGGTGTCATAAGTGAAACCGTTTGAACAGTTTTGAACCAAGATGAAAAATGTAAAGTGAAAAATATTATGGTATAGTGTTTTTTTTTTAAACGCATACTTCACACAAGAATTGCAACTTCTACTCTCCGACAAAATATACGCTGTCATCCATGCGTTTGCGAACACACGTAGACGTAGTTCTTGTTTTGCTTTTGTTTTACAATACACATACCGTACCCTTTATTCATCACAAACCATTATCCTCTTAGCTGTAACGTTGCACCAATAAACTAGGCGACTCAAATGCTGCTAGACCTCTAGAACATCCGGGCAACTCCCCTCACTCTGCGTAGGAACGGAATGGCGGAGGTAAGTAAGCGAAAGCGTAGAGGAAGAACAGAAACACATAATTATTTTTGTAACAGCGGTTCGCTTCGGGGAACTTGAGACGCAACAGGGTGTCGATTGTATTTTTGTCTATCGTATCAGTCGGCTCCGGTAGGGCGTGTACGGCCGTGGTGTGATATCGGAGGGACAGAAGCCGGGGGCACTGCCTCTGATAAATTCGCAGTCTCGAGCCTCTCCTCGTTCTTCACGAGCCATTCTCGGGCTGCCAGATAGTGCTCCATACGAAAGCATAGGAGACCGATGCCTGCGTCAGTGCTGAATAGTGTCCCAGGTGTGGGCCGATAAGCATGCGTGATGGCTGAATTGTTTTGTAAACTTATTTTAGTCTGCGCCCGGCTAACGATGTCAGACAATGTCAGCATCTCGCCGGTCAAAGTGTCATTTTAGAAACGCCGGACCCTTTTCGACATGGAAAGAGAAAGAATAACTTATCGTTCAGCACCCAGCGTTTTGGAAAGCAACCTGGTTTATTCTTTCAGGTGGCGACAACTAAAAGAAATAAACAACGTGCCTTCTAATTTTCTTCGGCTATATATTTTTTATTCGCGCAATACTTTTGATAAAATGCTGTGGAGTTGATGGACTTCTTTAAAAGTGTTGTGCGTGGTTGCTTTACGCAGTAAGCAAACATTATTTTGGTAGTACTTATGATAGACATGGGGTGTCATACTTAATCGGAATGTTTAAGTGCAAGCACTACGAGTTTTTCGAGCTGTTAAACTAGCCGGTTTCTTCTTGTTGCCTTTGATGTCAAATACTTCGCAATAAAGTTGTGTTTCTTCGTTGATAATCATGTCAGCGGCTGTGCAACTTTTTTTTCCTTGTCTGATATCCGTGGCAATTACATATGTGCAATATATATTTTTGCTATGTTTTCCGACTACCAATAAAGTTTTGGCAGTCGTAATTGAATTTCGCCCTGAACCAACTTTTTTTCTTTTCTCTGACCCCAACTCTTGCGTTGTTGCATTGTACATATTCTCAAACATTTTTGCCCCCAAAAATATGCAAGTATATTTTATATCATAGTCTTGTGTTCTCTCTCTCTATGTTTTTTAAGACGGCAAATTTGTATTTGTCTTAGTGCTACAGCTGTTCAAATCACTTGAATACCATGCGGAAAACTTGATATAAAAATAATTTTGATTGATCTTGGCGCTGTGTCGTATGTGTCTGTGGAACAGCCTCTGCTCAAGGAAGTGGCAGCATCTTCAGGGTGGAAATTGCACTCCCAGTACATAGCAGTATGAGCCATTCCAGGTTTTACTAGATACATTACATTAATGATACATTAATTACATTAATGGCAGACGCTCTTATCCAGAGCGATGTACAGTTGATTAGACGAAGCAGGAGACAATCCTCCCCTGGAGCAATGCAGGGCTCAGGCCCTTGCTCAAGCGCCCAACGGCTGTGCGGATCTTATTGTGGCTACACCAGGGATTGAACGACCGTCCTTGCTGGTCCCAGTCATGTACGTTAGCCACTACGCTACAGGCCGCCTCACAGATCCATATCCGTAAGCCAGTGGGGTGGACTCCTTTCATTGCTCTGAACCCTGCTTTCAGTAAGACCTGAAATGGCTGAAATATGCTTTGCACTGGGACTGAAAGTTTAAAAAAAAAAAAACTCCCGCTTGAGTGTCCTCTGGGCGAAGTTCATGAGAAGGACAGAAGTGCTCGAGGGATGAAGAGACGAGGAGAACCAACATATTGTCAACAAAGTGTGGCTCAGGAAACAAATCTCCGAGCTTCTCTTCTTCTTTTTTCCCCCCCCTGCAATTTGTCATTTCCAAACACGCTCACACTGCAACGTTCATCGGTTCGGGAGAGTGTAGACAAGCCAGTACTCTACTCTGAATCAGGCGATGTTCCTTCCACGCCACGGTCGCACAGACGTGAATCCGAGGAAGGCTTTGCACGTGCTGTTCCCCGGTCATCCAGCAGGGGTCACTGTTGTGCGAGTAGACATTGGGCCTCATGCACGAACATTTTCATATTCTCATCGTAAATTTCTCAAACTTCTTTTGAACGGAGGGCTCTCACTCACGTCGGATTCAATAAACGCCCCGGACTCCAACTGTCCTAAATGAAGATGTCCCTTATAATACGGTATATACGGCACTGTAGGAGGGTTCCGGCAGATCGACGGCCAATGGGATTAAGACAACAAGGGATGACTGATACCTGATTGGGTAGACTGTGGTTCCCTTGTTTTTGACAAGCCACAGTACAATGATAAACGTTTGTCTTTCTTTCTTCTGAACCATCCGCTAAAATACATTGGCAGCCCGTGACATGGCGACATGGCTCAGGCAGTAAGAGCAGTCGTCTCATTGGCTCAGGCAGTAAGAGCAGTCGTCTCATTGGCTCAGGCAGTAAGAGCAGTCGTCTCATTGGCTCAGGCAGTAAGAGCAGTCGTCTCATTGGCTCAGGCAGTAAGAGCAGTCGTCTCATTGGCTCAGGCAGTAAGAGCAGTCGTCTCATTGGCTCAGGCAGTAAGAGCAGTCATCTCATTGGCTCAGGCAGTAAGAGCAGTCATCTCATTGGCTCAGGCAGTAAGAGCAGTCGTCTCATTGGCTCAGGCAGTAAGAGCAGTCGTCTGGCAGTCGGAGGGTTGCCGGTTCGGTCCCCCGCCCGGGCTGTGTCGAAGTGTCCCTGAGCAAGACACCTAACCTATGCTCCTGACGAGCTGGTCGGCGCCTTGCATGGCAGCCAATCGCCGTCGGTGTGTGAGTGTGTGTATGAATGGGTGAATGAGAAGCATCAATTGTACAGTGCGTTGGATGAAGGCCCTATATAAATGCCACCCATTTACCATTTCTGAAAACATTTGAGGGGAGAAATAAGGAATGCGTTTTCTGAATCTTGATTCATGTTCGGTCTGCAATGCCTAGTTTGAACGTTTGATCCGAGTTCTGTGTGCCAGGTGAGCTGCATTGTTATGCAGGCTCTTGTTCACGCGACGGGTCGTGACCACTCCTGAATGTTATTCCCTCTTAAGAAAAAAATTCAAAATGAGGAACAATTAGTAAATGTAGCAAGTTCTCTTAAACCACCCGTTTTAAGAGATTTTTAAGCAATTTAAGAACAAATCTGTTCGTATGAGTGATCCTTGCATGAAGCCCATTGTTATCCTGCCAAATAAAAACCCACATAAGATCCAATGCACACGCCAATTGTTTGTTGCACTGCTGGCTGTAGTTGGCACTGACACAATCCCATGGTTTTTTCTTTTCAACATGACAAATGAAAACTTTATCTCTTTCTTTCCTGTCCTCCATCTTCCCTCCCTCCCCCCAGCTGGTCCAATGGGCTCAGGAGAAGGGAGTTTTGCTCTAGCGGAGATTCTGGGCCGTGGCTATGGACTGCAGCAGCAGCAGGACGAGGGATCTCCTCACCGGACCAAGACCCTAGAGGACCTGGAGAGAAGCCTGGCGGCCACGCGGGTAAGCACACACACACACACACACACACACACACACTCACACACACACAGACACACACACACACACACACAGACAAATACACACACACACAATCACACACACACAGACACACACACATGCACACACACAGACACACACACACACACACACAGACAAATACACACACACACAATCACACACACACACTCACACACACACACACATACAAATACACACACACACAATCACACACACACAAATACACACACACACACATACACACATACACACACACACACATACACACAAATACACACACACACACATACACACACACACACACACACACTCACACACACACAGACACAAACACACACACACACACACACACACACACACTCACACACACACAGACACACACACACACACACACACTCACACACACACACACACACAGACACACACACACACACTCACACACACACAGACACAAACACACACACACACACACACTCACACACACACAGACACACACACACACACACAGACAAATACACACACACACACACACACGCACACACACACAGACACACACACATGCACACATACATACACACACACACATACACCCACACATACACACACACACTCACTCACACACACATACACACAAATACACACACACACACACACACTCACACACACACAGACACACACACACACACACAGACAAATACACACACACACACAATCACACACACACAGACACACACATGCACACATACATACACACACACACATACACCCACACATACACATACACACTCACTCACACACACATACACACAAATACACACACACACACACACACACACTCACACTCACACACACACACATACACATACACACACACACATACCCACACACATACCCACACACATACACACACACACACGCACACATACACACACACATATACACACACATACACACACACACACAGGCTGAAATCAAGCGTACGAGCCGCCTAAGTGGTTGTTGTATTTGAAGTGAAAATAAAAACCAGCACACCCAGTGGCTCCCCAGGGCCAGGGTTGGACACCCTTGTGCTATAGGGTCCCACGGCCTGCCAGTGTGTAATCAGTAACTTATTTTGAACTCTTAAGTAATGCACTTCAAAGGTCTGCCCTTGTAAAAACACTGTGTATGATGGGTCAGACTCCGGCCCTACACTTAAGTGGCTAATCTAAGTCACCGATTGGCTAAGGATTCTGCACACCTTGTTTCCAAGGCTCAAACTGGCTGCTGATTGAAAAGAAGTGACAAAATTCAGCTCTCTAGAACTTGAATTTGACACCCCTGCTCCACGTCATCCCATTGGTTGAGAAAGCACCTTTCCCCTGCTCAGGACACAAACTCAAACCGCCCCTCAGGGTGATGAGAGGCAGGAGAGAGCAAAGATTGGTATGCTGCATTAATTTGTCATTTTTCAATTGCATGTTTGTATATCTGTGGACAGATGCATTTACCATATTCAACCCTTTGAGGAGTAGAATTCTTTGGAATGTTTTATTTATTTTCCAAAATTCCAAGTCGGTGTTCTACAACACCAGCACTGATTGTTACATCAGCGTTAGAATGCTCAGTTGAAGAAGTGTAGTCAACTAAAGGAATATGAGGTAAATGTGTCTGGTCAGGTTAGAGAGTGTATACTCATTGGATCCCCATACATACGCGCAGACGGATGAGATGCCTCTGGAGGAGCTCCTGGCGCTGTACGGGTATGAGGTGTCGGACCGAATTTCGGGGGATGGCAGCGAGCCCACCGATCTTCCAGCACACCTGCCCGACATGACGCTGGACAAGGTGAGGCCTGTGTGGTAAACTCACCTGTACCAGTGCGTGGTAAACTCACCTGTACCAGTGCGTGGTAAACTCACCTGTACCAGTGCGTGGTAAACTCACCTGTACCAGTGCGTGGTAAACTCACCTGTACCAGTGCGTGGTAAACTCACCTGTACCAGTGCCTCACAAACCCACCTGTACCAGGGCGTGGTAAACTCACCTGTACCAGTGCGTGGTAAACTCACCTGTACCAGTGCGTGGTAAACTCACCTGTACCAGGGCGTGGTAAACTCACCTGTACCAGTGCGTGTTAAACTCACCTGTACCAGTGCCTCACAAACCCACCTGTACCAGGGCGTGGTAAACCCACCTGTACCAGGGCGTGGTAAACTCACCTGTACCAGGGCGTGGTAAACTCACCTGTACCAGGGCGTGGTAAACTCACCTGTACCAGTGCCTCACAAACCCACCTGTACCAGGGCGTGGTAAACTCACCTGTACCAGGGCGTGGTAAACTCACCTGTACCAGGGCGTGGAAAACTCACCTGTACCAGGGCGTGGTAAACCCACCTGTACCAGGGCGTGGTAAACTCACCTGTACCAGTGCCTCACAAACCCACCTGTACCAGGGCGTGGTAAACCCACCTGTACCAGGGTGTGGTAAACCCACCTGTACCAGGGCGTGGTAAACCCACCTGTACCAGGGCGTGGTAAACTCACCTGTACCAGGGCGTGGTAAACTCACCTGTACCAGGGTGTGGTAAACCCACCTGTACCAGGGCGTGGTAAACTCACCTGTACCAGGGCGTGGTAAACCCACCTGTGTGCATCACCGCTGTAGGGCTGTGCCGTCACCGACATTTCTGCAGGTTCAGGAAGTAAAGGTCTTCCCCAGTATTTTGTTCCAACCACCTGGAGTTGCTAATGAGCCCAATTGTACAGCCAGGAGGTGGAACTTAGTGAAAGCAGCTGGCTGAGTTCAGGGGTGGAAGCAGCACACGACAGGCCTTTTACTTTCTGACCCCTGGCCCTTCCACCTCTGATCCTCTGTGAGATTTATGAAAATTTCACTGACCATATGGGGAGTGTTGGGTGCTTGTATATCTTCACATGTGGTTCATATCTTTAAAATAAAGATATTAATGAATTGCGTTAAATATCTGTAATCTTCTCTCCTGGGCCAAAGCAGTGGGCGGTGCATAGTTTTTGGCGGGGGGGTGGGAGGGAGTCATGGGAGTTGAAGTCCATGGTGAAATGGCGGTTAATGTAGTCCTGGACTGCCCAATCGTGTGCCGTGGCGGGCTGAGTATATTCAGCGATCTGATTGGTGGGTTCGCAGGACCAAATTGCGAAGGACCTGCTCTCCGGCGAGGAGGACGAGGAGACGCCGTCCCCGCCCGATGACCTCACGCCCTCCGTGACCTCCCACGCCTCCGACCTCTTCCGCCTGCACCTCCGAGGTTTGACGCGCCCGACCTCCCGACCTTTGCACTGTGGCCTCTTCCTATGACATCACTTCCTGTCTGAAGGAAGGCCCGCGTAAAGGCCTCTGTAAATATTTTGTCTGTTGCAGATGGATTGTTGCTTTTATGTTGCACCTTTCTCAAAGCTACGGTGATGCAGCGGCAGCCATTTTGCGCCCACCACACACATCAGCTGAGGCGGAGAGAGAGAGAATGCTTTCTTTTGGCAATTAAACTAGATGATGATTAGGTGGCAGGTTGAAAGAGCCAAATTGGAAATTTAGCCAGGACACCTGGGAACCCCCTACTCTTTGCAATGGGTGTCATGGGATCTTTAATGACCGCATTGAGTCAGGAGGTTTGGTTTTACGTCTCATCCGGAAGAAGGATTCTTCAGGATTCTGCAGCTCCTAATCTCGTTCTTTTTCCCACGCTGCTACTGTGTGTCAATGGCTCTTTTAACAATAAAAAAAACAAAAAACAAATCTAGATAAATATCAATTGCGGTGTGTCAGTGTTCCAGAACCCCATTGCTCTCAGTCACCAGCAGTGATTGCCACATCAGCATTAGAATGCTGAGCTGAGAACATTCTGATGAGATATTTGTGACCTCACGCCAGGAAGGGCTAATGCAGAGGATTCCGGCGACAGTGTGGAAGACTCTTAAATATCGGCGGATGTAAGTCTCGATGTGAAAAGCGCATCGTGAGGCAAACGGGACCGCGAGAGATGTGGATCCCGTGCTCGGCCACTAAAAATTTTTGTGCCTTTTTTTTTTTTTCGTGTGTTCTCCTGCCAATCTCGCCGTGCCGCATTGGAGCGGTTCCTGGAGCGAGGGGAAGGAAGAGGAGCCGTGAGCGTGAGATGAGACGCCCGTGGAGGTGAATGTGTCGGCTTCGGTCTCCTCTGCCGTCGGGCTTGGTGACAGCGGACGGGTTCGCTGCGGACGTTTCTGTTTCTCGCTCTTTAAGATTCTGTGTGGATAAGGGCCGAGGAGCCGCACGCCGCCCTTGACACAGGAAAATGTCTCAGGGGAGAAAAAAACCAAGAACTGCTGCATCAGAACAGTGTTTGTTTAAACCCCTTTTTTTTTTTTTTTTACGGTGTGAGGTCAAAAATGAACATTCTGACGCTGATGTCACAATCACTACTGGTAACTGAAAGCAGTGGCGTTCTAGAACGCTGAGTTTGTATGAACTTTTTTTTTTTTTTGACATTCCAAGAAAACATGCTTTTTAACCGGTTTGAGGTCCTAATCTGGACCATGGAAGGTAGATATGGAAGGTCTCTGGCTCTACCCAGAAACCCATTTGACATGGCAGGTCCTTCTAGTGAATTCTGGTGGCGTTTTGTGTTTCCTACTTTGGTTCTGGGTACTGGCAGTCCAAGTACGGGCTGGGATTCAATCAAAATTGGCTTTTAACTTTGACTTTCAAGTACAGTTTGATGAGTTATTTATTTTATTCATCCTTTCTTCAGATAAAAAATCTCTTTGCCAAGAAAGACTTGGCCAAGATTGGAACACTTTCAGTAAAAAACACGTTGTCATTATAACATAGCACTGTGTATGAGTTAGTTCTGGTGACGGCTGAACTCAGCAGACTGTCCTTGTGAAGAAAATGACGTAACAGACCCCTGACCCCACACGGTGGTGAGTCCCAGGTGACCCCTGACCCCTCCCGGTGGTGAGTCCCAGGTGACCCCTGACCCCTCCCAGGTGACCCCTGACCCCGCGGTGGTGTTTTACAGCACACGTGCAGGTGGGCGAGGGCAGGGACATCTCCAGCAGCTCTGCAGACGAAGACTCGGAGGGGAGCTCCGCGCCGTCCAGCGAAGGCCGCAAGGTGAGGGGTCAAAGGTCAGAGTTCAGAGGGTCAGCGCCCGGCAGGCTGCTCTCCTGCAAGCACGGAATCCAGAATGTTCGGTAACTGTGGTGCAAGCAAAGAGGCTGTGTGTGTGTGTGTGTGTGTGTGTGTTTCTCAGTGACTGAGAGGGTGTGGTGTGTATATTTATGTGTGTGTTTCTTAGTTATTGTGTGTTTCCCACAAATCGAGTTTGTGGAAGTGTGTTTATTTCTCAGTAACTGAGTGTGTTTATTTGTCAGTAATGAGTGCTTGATGTGAGTGTGTGTGTGTGTGTGTGTTTATTTGTGTGTGTATTTCTCAGTAATGGGTGTGTGTATGTTTCTGAGTAATGAGTGTTTGATGTGAGTGTGTGTGTTTCTCAGTAATCAGAGTTTGTGTGTGTGTGTGTGTGTGTGTGTATTCCTGTTCCAGGACATCATGGTGGGTCCTCAGTACCAGGCTGCTATCCCACCCCTGAGCCCTTCGTCCTGCCAGGACAGAGGTGAGCTCCTCCTCTTCCTCTGCAGTGCCCTCCCTCCTCTCCTCCCTCTCTCCTCCCTCCTCTCCTCCTGTCTGTTTCTCTCATCTTCATGCTTTATGTATATGTACAGTGCATCCGGAAAGTATTCACAGCGCTTCACTTTTCCCACATTTTGTTATGTTACAGCCTTATTCCAAAATGGAGTAAATTCATTTTTTTCCTAATAATTCTACACACAACACCTCATAATGACAACATGAAAGAAGTTTTTAAATTTTTTTTGCAAATTTATTAAAAATAAAAAACCAAGAAATCACATGTACATAAGTATTCACAGCCTTTGCTCAATACTTTGTTGATGCACCTTTGGCAGCAATTACAGCCTCAAGTCTTTTTGAATATGATGCAACAAGCTTGGCACACCTATCTTTGGGCAGTTTCGCCCATTCCTCTTTGCAGCATCTCTCAAGCTCCATCAGGTTGGATGGGGAGCGTCGGTGCACAGCCATTTTCAGATCTCTCCAGAGACGTTCCATCGGATTCAAGTCTGGGCTCTGGCTGGGCCACTCAAGGACATTCACAGAGTTGTCCTAAAGCCACTCCTTTAATATCTTGGCTGTGTGCTTAGGGTCATTGTCCTGCTGAAAGATGAACCGTCGCCCCAGTCTGAGGTCAAGAGCGCTCTGGAGCAGGTTTTCATCCAGGATGTCTCTGTACATTGCTGCATTCATCTTTCCCTCAATCCTGACTAGTCTCCCAGTTCCTGCCGCTGAAAAACATCCCCACAGCATGATGCTGCCACCACCATGCTTCACTGTAGGGATGGTATTGGCTAGGTGATGAGCGGTGCCTGGTTTCCTTCAAACATGACACCTGGCATTCACGCCAAAGAGTTCAGTCTCATCAGACCAGAGAATTTTGGGCTGCCAGGAGTGGCTTCCGTCTGGCCACTCTACCATACAGGCCTGATTGGTGGATTGCTGCAGAGATGGTTGTCGTTCTGGAAGGTTCTCCTCTCTCCACAGAGGAACGCTGGAGCTCTGACAGAGTGACCATCGGGTTCTTGGTCACCTCCCTGACTAAGGCCCTTCTCCCCCGATTGCTCAGTTTAGACGGGCGGCCAGCTGTAGGAAGAGTCCTGGTGGTTCCGAACTTCTTCCATTTATGGATGATGGAGGCCACTGTGCTCATTGGGACCTTCAAAGCGGCAGAAATTTTTCTGTACCCTTCCCCAGATTTGTGCCTTGAGACAACACTGCTGTTACATCAGAGAATCACTTTTCACTTTCTGTCTATACAATAATATAGACAGATGTTTGGGTCAAAGACAAGTTTTAAAATATATATATATATATTTTAATTGATTTGGCTGTGTACGCAATTTTAGATTTGTAATCGAGACAATTCACACGGTGAAGCAAAAAATGTATTTAATGAACCTTTAATGAGAAGCTGAGAATCTGCACTTGAGCCAATGTGTGAATTGTTTGATTACAAAAATCTAAAATGGTGGAGTACAGAGACAGATCAAGAAAAAAAAAAAGTTGTCCCAAACTTTACGGAGCTCTCACTGCATAACATTATTGCCCCGCCCCTTTCTCCCCTCAGCCTATGAGAACGAGGACCAGCTGCTGTGGTCGCCGGGCGTGTTGCCGGGGGAGGCGGTGGAGGACTTCCTGCTCCGGGCTCAGGGGTGGGGGGGCGAGGAGGGGGCGACTGAGACCCCCACTGCAGGGGACATTATCAGGGACAGCGAACAGGTGAGGGGGGGGGGTCACTCCGTCACAGGCTCCTTCTGATTGGCTGGCTGATTATGAGTCGATCATCAAAGCAGGAAGTATGTACCCTGTATAGACGTGATGCTTTTTTAGGGCAGCCTGTAGCGTAGTGGTTAAGGGGACCCACAAGGTTGGTGGTTCGATCTCTGGTGTAGCCACAATAAGATCCGCACAGCCTTTGGGCCCTTGAGCAAGGCTCCAGGAGAGGATTGTCTCCTGCTTAGTCTAATCAACTGTACGTCACTCTGGGTAAGAGCGTCTGCCAAATGCCAATAATGTAATGTAATGCTTTTCATGATTACAATGAAAAATTATGTTCTAAGTCCAAACCATGGTCCTGGAGAGCCGCAGGGTGTGCTGGTTTTTGTTGTTACTCTGCACTTAATGAATCAATTAGAGCAGTCGATTACACAGGTAACTCACCTCCCCTGGTTACCTGGGTCTCAACACAGTGCTGATTTTAAGGTGCAAACAAAACCCAGCAGACCCTGTAGCTCTCCAGGACCAGGGTTGGAGACCACTGTTCTAAGCCAGTGGTTCCTAACTGTGTTTGGAGATCTACCATCTGGTAGTTTTTTTATTTCATCCAAAATTTGGCACGCCTGATTCTACTAATTGGGAGCTCAACAACATCTCTAGCAGTTGCATGAGGTGTGCTTTGTTAGGGTTGGAGTGAAAACCAACAGGAGCGTGGATCTCTGGGAACAGAGTCAATCACTCATTATCTGTATGCCATAGATTCTAGAGAACGCAATAAATTCACAAAAAAATTTCTGCCGTGGTCTCCCCAGCTGGTTT
>NC_083764.1:63812554-63822554 GCF_963514075.1 Conger conger | reverse complement strand
GCTTACCTAGCCAACTAAAAATACCGATACACAAAGTAATCACAAAGACAACAATTAAGGTTGACAGGGAGGTAGGGAGGACGGGGAGAGGTGCTGCTTGAAGAGGTGCGTCTTCAGTTTGCGCTTGAAGGTGGGAGAGAGATTGTACAGATATTATATTGTTGTCTTGTATTGTATTTGATTCCTGCCCAGGAACTTCAGTTTTTGACCCTGGTGAAATACGTAATTGTTTTGGAGGATTCAAATACTTTTCTGTGCTCGATTGCTCTTGCCTGGAGCAGTTCAGCCAGCCAAGAGGACTGGAAGGCGGGGATTGCTACTTTTTGAGAGCATTTCCTAGGTTTCAATACACAAGACAAACTCAGTGAAACGTAGAAAATTACTTGAATCAAAAAACAATGACGTATTTGTCCCGAGTCTGGACTGCGGATGGATATTAACTTTGAACGGAAGATTTCTCCCGATACCGCTTCTACAACCACCTCCTCGGGCCTGATACCGCGTTAGTCTCGGAACTGTCCCTGTTGTGTGAGGACGTTCCGGAGTAAGACCCCCCGTCTCGCCCCCCTCACACAGGTGCGCACGCGTTCCGTGGGGGAGTGCGTGGAGTACTACTACTCCTGGAAGAGGTCCGACCGGCACGACTGCTTCACCCTGCAGACCTCCAGGCTGGGACGCAGCAAGAAGTACAGCCTCCAGCCCGGGAACATGTGAGTGACACCCTCCCGGGGGCTGGAGGGGGCAGAGGGACACGCTCCCGGGGTCTGGAGGGGGCAGAGGGAGGGACACGCTCCCGGGGTCTGGAGGGGGCAGAGGGAGGGAGGGAAGGCGACACTCCCGGGTCTGGAGGGGGCAGAGGGAGGGACACGCTCCGGGGTCTGGAGGGGGCAGAGGGAGGGAGGGAGGGCAACACTCCCGGGTCTGGAGGGGCAGAGGGAGGGACACGCTCCGGGGTCTGGAGGGGGCAGAGTGAGTGAGGGACACGGGGTCTGGAGGGGGCAGAGGGAGGGAGGGACACGGGGTCTGGAGGGGCCAGAGGGAGGGAGGGAGGGACACGGTCCCGGGGTCTGGAGGGGGCAGAGGGAGGGAGGGACACGGTCCCGGGGTCTGGAGGGGGCAGAGGGAGGGAGGGACACGGTCCCGGGGTCTGGAGGGGGCAGAGGGACACGGTCCCGGGGTCTGGAGGGGGCAGAGGGAGGGAGGGAGGGCGACACTCCCGGGGTCTGGAGGGGCCAGAGGGAGGGAGGGAGGGACACGGTCCCGGGGTCTGGAGGGGGCAGAGGGAGGGAGGGACACGTCCCGGGGTCTGGAGGGGGCAGAGGGAGGGAGGGACACGGGGTCTGGAGGGGGCAGAGGGACACGGTCCCGGGGTCTGGAGGGGGCAGAGGGAGGGACAGAGGGTCTGGACGCAGGGTCTTCGAGGGTCTCCTGCCCTGCTCCTGGGGGCGTGAAACAGGGATCAGAAACTCACGCACGGTCCTCACAACCGCCTGCCTTTACCTGGGAGTCAGGTGTGAAGACCGTCCTGGCCAATCAGCAGCACTAAGTGTTCAGGTGTTCTCACTCAGGGGGGCAGAAAGGCAGGGGCTGGGTTTGAGGGCCAGAGCTGATGATCCCTGGAGTAGAGGTGCTCTCTGTGGTGCTTTTTTGGGGACCCCCCCCCCCCACCCCACCCGTCTGACTCTGGTGTCTTTCAGGGAGGACGGGGAGCAGGACGGTGAGGGGCGGGGCAGCCGATCGCACAGCCCCCCCCAGGGGCCCGGGACCACGCCCCAGCTCCACCCCCCCCTCCCCTCCTGAGACCAACCACCTGGACCTGGAAAAGACAGGTACACACACCCACCCCCTCACACACACACACCCCCCTCACACACACACACACCCCCCCCTCACACACACACACACACACACCCCCCTCCCCTCACACACACACACACACACACCCCTGCCAAAACAAGTGATACATAGGCTCTGGAGGTCGTCTGGAGGTCAGGGGGTTGCCAGTTCAATCCCCTGCCCTGGGTGTGTCAAAGCGTCCCTGAGCAAGACGCCTAACCCCCCAATTGCTCCCGATGAGCTGGTGGGTGCCAGTCGCAGTTGGTGTGTGAGTGATTGCGTGTGTGTGTGTGTGTGTGTGTGTGTGTGTGTGTGTGTGTGAATGAGCAGCATAAATTGTAAAGCACTTTGGATAAAAGCGCTATATAAAATGCACTCCATTCACCATTTACCAAACAACAACCCTGCCCTTCAGTAGCAGGGGGACACGCTACATGCTACATGCTACATGCTATGTGAATGCAGATAGGGGGTTTACAGTGTCTGTTCCACAGTGGAAGAGTTTGTTCAGATACTCTACCAGACTTTCTGCATGAACAGGGCACATATTTACTCTCATATCCAGGAAACTTTAAGCAAAATAATGCCAAGCATTATTATTTGATAAGTTGATTTGATTACATGGTTGAATCACCTCACCTGGTTTCATGGGTGTAAGCCAGGTGTGGCTTTTAAGGTAGGGGGTTGAGAATCACTGTTATAGCCTGTGGATATAATTGTAGGTCTTACTAAAGGACGGGTATTTTAGTCTCCTCATTCACTCTGGGATCAGTTTTATTCCAAATCCGGCTCAGAAAAGCACCCTGTGTTCAACTTCACCCATCTCCAGTTCCCATTGTGTTTCCGTTAATCCCACGTTATTTCAGTGTTCTCACTCTTTATTGTTTTGTTGGATGTTAGTTTGCGTTGTCTCTTTTCTCCATTGGCATGGCATTGTTTTTTTACATTTGCGTTTTGTGAATTTATCTGTTCCTGTTTCTCACGTTTCAGTTTTCATCCCCCCCCCGTCTGTTTCTGTTGTGTCCCCTTGTCCGTTTGTCCGTCCGTCCGTCCGTTTGTCCGTTTTTTCGGGGGGGTTTTTTCCGTTTTTTTGTCCGCAGACGAGGAAGGGGTGGGGTTCTCCACCCTCCTGCAGGGTCGTCCTCGACGAAAACGAACGACCCGCTTTCACTTAAAGCCTTGACCCCCCCCTCCCAGAACCCCCCCCAAAACACAGCGTGCCCCCCACAGGTAAAAGACACAAGGGAGAGAGATCCTGCCCTCGCCTACGTCTGCTGAGTTTAGAGACATACCCATAGAGGGAGCCTGGGCTCCGTTTTGCCTGCAGGGATTTGTAGTTTTTTTGACACAGTTTTGTAGTTCTGCAGGCACAGGATGAGGGAAATACAGCCGGTCCACTGTTGATGTGTACTCTAATATATGGAAGATTGCAATTGTGCCTCTATGCCCACAGAGGTTTAATCAAAACTCTCTTTTTCTCTCTCTCTCTTTCTCTCTCACCCCCTCCTTTCTGTTCTTCTTCCTCCTTCACTCTTCTTCTGATTGTTCTTTTTCTTCTCCTCTACCCTTTTCCCTCCCTTGCTCTTTCCCTCTCCCCTATTCCTCTCTCCCTCCCTTCTCTCTATCCCTCTCACTCTCCCCCCTCCCTCTCTCTCTCCCTCTATCTCTCCCCTCTCTCTATCTCTCTCCCTCCCTCACCCTCTCTCTCCCCCTCCCTCTCTTGCTCCCTCTCTCCCTCTCCCTTGCTCCCTCTCTCCCTCTCCCTTGCTCCCTCTCTCTCCCTCCCTCTTCCTCTCTCTCTCCCTCCCTCTCTCTCCCTCCCCCTTGCTCCCTCTCCCTCCCTCTCTCTCCCTCCCCCTTGCTCTCTCTCTCTCCCTCCCTCCTCTCTCCTTCTCTCCCTCCCTCCCTCTCTCCCTCTCTCCCTCTCTCTCTCCCTCCCCTTGCTCCCTCTCTCTCCCTCCCTCTCCCCCCTTGCTCCCTCTCTCTCCTCCCTCTCCCCCTTGCTCCCTCTCCCTGGTGGTGTTGCAGATGCAGACTCTGGGTTCAGAGTCGGGGTGTCGGAGCGGGGCTCCGGTTCGGCCTCGCCCGGGGACCCCCAGCACCCCAGCGCAGACTGCACCATCCCAGCCTCCTCCCCGCCCCCCCTGGCCTCCCCCACACCCCCCCCGGGGGTCCTGGGCCCCGGCTTCTACCAGCTCCAGCTGGGACACTTCGGGGCGGACGGGCCCTTCGCCCCCCCTCCCCCCTCGCCCCCGATGTTCGGGGCCATTGGAGGCTTCCTGCGCCCCACCCCGGTGCAGCACCCCCGCTCTCTCAGCCAGTGAGGGGGGGGGGGGGGGGGGTTCCACAGGGGGACCGGGTGGAGCTGGTTTGGGGTTTTTACGGGGCGCAGTGGGTTTTGTGAGAGTGATGCGCAGCCCATATGATATGTGTGATTTATGGACCTTTCTGAAACTTTGGGGGCCCCAGTCCACAAACATTGAGGGGGGAAATGTATGAAAGTAGGGGGAGTGCTATTGGTGGTAGTGGGCAGGGGGATGTTTGTGTGTGTGTGTGTGTGTGTGTGTGTGCGTGTGTGTGTGTGTGCGTGCATGCACGCGCTTGTATGTATGTGTATGTGTGTGTGCTTGTGCGTGTGTGTGTATGTGTGTATGTATGTGTGTGTGTGTGTGTGTGCGTGCTCTTTTTGGGAGGGGGGGGCACAAACAGGACCTTGTTTTCCAAGCCTGTAACTGACAACAGCGTTCCCTCTGACCTTTGACCTCTGGCTCTCAGTGGCCCCAGAGCTGTTCTGATCAAACACACAGGAGTCCAAACGCACTGGTACCCAGGACTGGAAGAGAGACAGAACCATTTGGACCGCCACCCCCCCCCCCCCCCCCCCCCCCTTCCCTCCCCAGCGTGGCCTCTTGATGTCCGGTCTCCACCCACCTCTGTCCTGCTGGAGTTTCACGGCGTCAGTTCGGCTTCTCCGTCACCTGAGCAACCATTACCTCACTCTAACGGGGGGCAGAGTTACCTGGAGGACTGCAGCAGCATCGGCAACGCAGAGGAAGAAATATCCTCCCCCCCCCCCCCCCCCCCAGGACCAGGGACGTGTGATGACTCACTGACCCCCCCCCAGGACCCAGGGACGTGTGATGAATCACTGACCCCCGTTCCACACAAAAGCCCTGTCATCAAAACATCCGCTTCCCGCTTGAACACGAGGAGTCTGACAGGACTGGCGTCTGAGGCTGACTTGGATTTTAGGTTTAGATTTTGTTTATTTATTGAACCCCCCCCCCTGCTAGTGCCAACTCATTCACTGCTCAGTTTCTCAGGTACAGACAGCGCTGGGCTCAGACCCCCCACAAGGGATTTCTGAGGAAGAGCCCAATTGTTATTTAATTTATTTTTTTGAAGGGGGGTGGGGGGGGGTTGTTATGTGGGTGATGTCATATCCTGCCCAGAACAAGAGAATCCAAAACGTGGCCACGAAGGACAAAATTGTGCCGTCAACGCCGTCCATTGAAAAAAAAAGAAAAAAAAAAAGAACAACGCTATCCGCCACTAGATGGCGATGTTGCTTCCTTTGACGGGAGTGGAGGTTCCCTTCTCCTCGCGATCTCCCTCTGGTTAGCGCGTCTGTGGGAAGGTTGTCCGCCTGTCCGTCCATCTCGGATTAACTTAAGGTCGTGCTGTGACGATGGGAGGAATCTTATTTATTATTACTATTATTATTATTATTATTATTATTAGGCTTGCTGTTTTTTCTTTCCCAAATGCAGGTATATGTTATGTTTACGCTGTTTAACAGGTGGAGAGGGGAGGGGAGAATTGCCTTCATCTATCACTTTTTCAGCTCTTTGTATCGTGCCGCTTCTGCTGATGGTTTATTATTAGGATTATAATTCATATTCATAATAGTGACAATAATGTTATTTTATATTTTGTAAAAAAAGAAAAGAAAAAAGCAACACTGAAAGTAGCACATTGAGCCAGTTAATGATAGCCGTCCACTAGAACATACACACACACATACACATTCTCAATCTCACACACACACACACACACACACGCACACATTCTCTCACACACACACTCTCTCTCACTCTCCCTGACACACACATTATCTCTCACACACACATTCTCTCACACATTCTCAATCTCACGCACACACTCTCTCACTCTCCCTTACACACACGCATTCTCTCTCTCTCTGTCCCTCTCTCTCTCACATACACACACACTCTCTCACTCTCCCTGACACACAGATTATCTCTCACACACACATTCTCTCACACATACACTCTCTCACTCTCCCTTACACACACGCATTCTCTCTCTCTCTGTCTCTCGCACATACACTCACACACACACACACACGGACACACTCACACACACACACGGACACACACAGGTGTGATGACTCATCGGCAGAAGTCAGGCGTGTGTGCGAAAGTGAAAATTGGAATACACAACAAACTAATGCGCAGCAACGCAGCTCTGCTCGAAAATAAAAAACGTTTGATTACGTTGTGACCTGTTCTTTTCTCCTCGTTAAATGCGGGCGAGCGAGGACTTGCGCGCCGTGGCGCGAGACGCCGCGGGGCTCGGTGCCGGGCGACTCCGAGGAGAGCACGTGCTCCGGTTCTCAGAACTGAGCGCTGAATAAACGCAATCTGGGAATTCCAAACTACGAGGGAAAAGCCAGATTTTTTCCTTTTCTTTTTTTTTTTTAACTGTAGGGAGAAGCCGGACAATTGGTAGTGTCCTTGTGTACCAGTCCAGCATAGCTTGAACTACACTTCCCAGCTGCCTCAAGCCCACTTTTTGTGTAACTTCAAAATAGGACCCCCTGGATATTGGCAAGATATTTATTCAAACCTATTTATAAACTAGGACGGAGGTTCCTCTATGTGGGATGTGTACTTCACATAGAATTAGTTTAGTCAATTGCTGATTGGATACTGTGGTCTGGACCACTCACTAAACATCATTATTTCTGGGTGTTTGTGCTGCACAAATTCAAGTCATTCATCCCAAATGCAGATATGTGGTTGGTTCCTGCTTCACTAATTTTCCCAATATGTTCATGATTTTCCAAAAATGTTCCTAGAAAAGGGGAAACATTTTGGGAAAATGGGAATGTTGTACTTGGAATGTTTTTTTTTTTAAACATTTTTTAGTGGATCAATGGCAAAAAAAATGTTTTATGTATCTTCATTAAATATGTGTAGGAATCCATGTAGATTGACCAACAAAGGGCTCGTAGATGCTTCTAGAACTGCTGCAAACTCAAGTAAACTGTTCTGTCTGAGGTGGCCTTATGAATTGAATATCCAGTCGCCATCTTCAGATGGGTCCAGAACGTCTCCCCTCCTGTAACGTAACATAAGCTGAGCGACGCTGAACTCTGAATACCCTTTAGGTTCGTGCTCATGGCAACATTCCTCCCATTTCTGAGTTTTTCCCGACATTTTTTGACAGCACTCCACCCACAATTACCTGTCCCTCTGACAGGATTTTAAATCCGGAATTTTCCAGAAACGTCCTTATTGTCCTGTCCACGAAGCGTTAACGCGGTTCAACGCTTTCGTCTGAAGAAGCGAAACGTGGATCACGTGAAGCACAAAACAATGATGCAATATCCGACTTTTGAAATGCTTGATATCTCAGAAGTATACGACCTGCGAACATAGCCGTTTTAGTTCTCCGCTCTCAAAAAGCATCGAACGGTTTGCTCTAGTCTTTTGCAGAAGACGAAACCGACACTAAAACAAAAAAGAATTGTATTCCTTTGGGCAATAATTACATTATTGGCATTTGGCAGACGCTCTTATCCAGAGCGACGTACAGTTGATTAGACTAAGCAGGAGACAATACTCCCCTGGAGCAATGCAGGGTTAGGGGTCTTGCTCAAGGGCCCGACGGCTGTGCAGATCTTATTGTGGTTACACCGAGATTAGAACCGCCGACCTTGCGTGTCCCAATCATTTACCTTAACCACTACGCTACAGGCCGCCCCATAATAATAACAGATACAATATTTATTTGATTGAGCACACATGCATACCCTCTCACCAAGTCAGAGGGACGACACGGCTAGACACACTGCTAAAGGATTAAGGAGATGTTGTGGTTAGATTGAATCAGCCCCAGCCACACCAGAATCTGAAGGAACCAGCATGCCCAGAATAATAATAATAATGTGTTATTTAGCTGACACTTTTATCCAAAGCAACTAACAGTTGATTAGACCGAGCAGGGGACAATACCCCCCTGGAGCAATGTGGGGGTCAAGGGCCTTGCTCAAGGGCCCTTTAGCTGTGTGGATATTATCGTCGCTAAACCAGGGCTTGAACCACCAACCTTCCGGGGCCCAGTCAACTAGGCAACTAGGCTACGGGCAGCCCTGGAAAGCCCTGTAACTGTCATTCCCCTTGTCAGAGGGCAGAGGAGATGCCCTACAGTGCACAGGGGCTCGGAGCCATCGGACTGGGGTGGCCACATCACCGTCCACACCCTGCCCACTCACGGAGCTGCAGCGTCACCAAGGTGATCGCCATGGGGATACCCAGGGTGACCCGCAGGATGTCGCCGACTACCTCTGCTGACCAGCAGAGGGTGCTGTTTGGCTAGTCAAAGGGGATTTCTTGCCATTTATCGCAGGACTATTTATTTATTTTCGGCATATGGCAAATATGGGAAAATATGTAACTAAACGTGAATCATACAATCGAATGCGTGTTGAAATGGGACATTTTAAAATGCGATCGGTGAGCTTTGATAAAGGAAGGGACTGCACTCAGAATCCCGCATCTGTCAGAGGAAAATATCGAGGGTTTGCTGCACAATGGGGCGTAAGTGACATTTTGGGCCAAAATCAGAATCAGAGTATTGTATATCAAAAGAAAGCTCTTGAGATCTCTCTAGTGACAAGATATATAATGTGCCGTCCTTAACTACATTGAAATAAAGGATTAAAACCTAACGACTCATCCCAATGACACTGGGTCATGAAAACATTTGTTTTGGCTCTCTTGTAAAATTCACAAAATGGCACTAACGTCGCTTGCGCACCAAACCTTCGATAAACTGTACAGTGCACACGCATTGACCATTACAGAGTAAGAATTTTCCTTTCCAAAAATTACGACTTTCGGCCATGTGGGGTCCCATGAGACACTGTTGGGACAGTCTCTCCAAACTCCCGTCCGGCGAAAATAAAATTCAAACAACGGGCAACTCATCAATAGGACGTATTATATAACCAGTCGCGTAACGGAGCGGAGTAGGGGGGGGAAGAGAAAGTGAGCGGTTTTCCACTGCACCTGAAACGTGATCCGCTCGGACAAATGTAAATACCGGCGCCGGAAAGGGAGAAAGCTGAGATCGCCGAGGCGGCACAGACAGGCGGTCTTTATGGGATCTCGGGGGGCGAAGGGCTACTCCGTCGTCGGGCCCATCTTCCCTGCCCATCGCGGTCGGAATTCCTGACAAAGGCCGGCTTTGTGTTTGACGGAGGCGGGCCGAGGCGACATCGCGTCCGTTCTGCGCAGGCAGCAGATTTATTTCAGCCGCGACATCAAGGAGGAGAGATAGGCGAAAAGCCGAGACCGAAATGCAACAACCACCGAGACGAAAGAGCCATGTCTACAGAGAGCTGCCTGTCATCGGCCCCCGCTTTGTAGATAAGACCCAGGCTCTGGAATGCCCTTATCATCCGCCACTTTCTCAAAAGAAAACTGCGAGAGCATGTGGAAATGAGGAATACGCGGCAGAGCGCCCCCACCTGGCCACAAGAGAAACAAGCGACGCTTGGGGGAAGCGGTGGGCGATTACGTCCGTCGAAGTCCAACCTGTGCTTGTGTCCGCTGCCGGTTCATAAAATTAGCCATCAGGGCGTGGCCAATAAATAACGGACGCGTTACAAAAGCGGTACGCAGAAGAGCGTCCCTGAACACACAGCGCAGCGCGTGGAACCTTGATGTGGATGGACGACAGCAGCTGAAGATAAATAAGTCCCAAAAAAATGCGAATAAATAGCCTAGCAAATAAAGTGGTCACTCGGTTTAAGTTTCGAAAAAAAAAAGAAGTTTGTGAAAGTCAGTTAAAGACTGTTCATGTTTACCCAATCTGAAATGTTTTCACCATGGTAGGCTATACGGTGTGCTTATTC
>NC_083764.1:63802554-63807554 GCF_963514075.1 Conger conger | reverse complement strand
GAGTGTGTGTGAAATGGAAAGTGTGAGAGTGTGTGTGTGATGGAAAGTGTGAGAGTGTGTGTGTGATTGAAAGTGAGAGAGTGTGTGTGATTGAAAGTGAGAGAGTGTGTGTGATTGAAAGTGAGAGAGTGTGTGTGTGATTGAAAGTGAGAGAGTGTGTGTGATTGAAAGTGAGAGTGTGTGTGTGATTGAAAGTGAGAGAGTGTGTGTGATTGAAAGTGAGAGAGTGTGTGTGATTGAAAGTGAGAGAGTGTGTGTGATTGAAAGTGAGAGAGTGTGTGTGTGATTGAAAGTGAGAGAGTGTGTGTGATTGAAAGTGAGAGTGTGTGTGTGATTGAAAGTGAGAGAGTGTGTGTGATTGAAAGTGAGAGAGTGTGTGTGATTGAAAGTGAGAGTGTGTGTGTGATTGAAAGTGAGAGAGTGTGTGTGATTGAAAGTGAGAGAGTGTGTGTGATTGAAAGTGAGAGAGTGTGTGTGATTGAAAGTGAGAGAGTGTGTGTGTGATTGAAAGTGAGAGAGTGTGTGTGATTGAAAGTGAGAGAGTGTGTGTGTGATTGAAAGTGAGAGTGTGTGTGTGATTGAAAGTGAGAGAGTGTGTGTGTGATTGAAAGTGAGAGAGTGTGTGTGTGATTGAAAGTGAGAGTGGTTAAATCTGCTCTGCGACCTGCCCGGTCCCTGACACTGTGAAGCAGGTCGGTCACTGGCTCATTCAGAAGCCCTGGCATTCTCTGTTCTGAATCATGTTTATTGTTTACACAGACAGCACACACACCCACATACGCACATACAGCACACACACACATACACACATACACACATACAGCACACACCCACATGCACACACCCACATACGCACATACAGCACACACCCACATGCACACACACCCACAGCACATACCCACAGCACACACACACACTCACACATACACACATACAGCCCCCCCCCCCACACACACACACACACACATACACACACACATACAGCCACCCCCCCCCACACACAACCCAACACCCACACACACACTTGCTCAAACGGACGGCTGGCCGTGCGTTATTTCACGGTGCTATGAGTGTGGCTGTCCTCATGAGAACTGTCACGCCGCTCGTCACCAGCCTTGTTGCCATGCTGCCCGGCAGCGAGTCACTGACTGAAATCTCTGTCACTCTCTGTCACATTGAGAGTCCCAGCCTGGTGCCTCTCTGTGTGAGGCTGCAGTGTGTGCTCCGTGTGTGTGTGTGTGTGTGTGTGTGTGGGCTAATATCAGTCTGAATTGTGTGAATGGTGTGCGTGTGTGTGTAGGTATGAGTGTGTGTGAATGGTGTGTGTGTGTGTGTGTGTGTGTGTGTGTGTGTGTGTGTGTGTGCACTGTGATTGGTGACCTCTCCAGTGCATGCTGGGATATGCTCCGGCAACCCCACTGGGTAATTTCCCTGAGCAGGAATAGGCGGGTTCGATGATGGCCAGATGGATGGATGAATGTCGCACGCGGTCTTTGCCACAGAGACGCGGGGTGTCGGGGAGCGTAGGTGAGTGATCTCAGCGGCAGAGCCAGGCCTGGCTAACGACATCTCCAGACCACGACCAGGGAGCCGTGGGCCTCCTTTACGACTGCAGACCGAAACCCCCCACCCCCTGTGTGTAACGCCACTAAGACACAAAAGGCAAGTGAGAGAAGAGGTCATTGTTGACCACATGGCGGTACGGCTGGCAGGTGGTGTTTACACTCGTCTCACCTGGTGGGGACAGCTGGGAGAGGGGGAGAGGGGGGGAGAGGGAGGGAGAGGGGGGGAGAGGGAGGGAGAGGGAGGGGGAGAGGGAGGGAGAGAGGGAGAGGGAGAGAGTGAGTGAGAGAGGGAGGGAGAGAGTGAGAGAGAGAGGGGGAAGGTTTTTCGACGTGTGAAGACAGGGGCTTGCTTGTTGGTGCATGCAGTGGAGACTAGTGTGTGTGGTGTCTTCCCTCTGAAATGGAGACCTGGCTCCCTGTTAGCTGGGCCTCTGTCATTCTCTCGTGGAGGTCTGGATTTGAACTTGTTTAGTCATGCTTGCTGACCCAAAAAAGTGTCTTCAGTCCTGGCAAAAATCCTCTGAAACCAGGGCGTCCTCTTTTACCCAAAAAGTGTCGTTTTCTGAGTTACCACAGCTCTAGGTCTGGAACCCCTGATTCTACTCATCAAGGGCTTAATCGATTTGTGATTTGTTAATAATTTGAATCAGTGGTTTGGATGTCTTTAACAAGGATAAGGATGTTGGTCACATGATTAAACACCCACACACACACACACACACACACACACACACACACACACGCATGCAAACAAAAAGCAAGACTTCTCTCCCAAGCTGAGAAGAATGCTGTTATTTTGATTCTTGTTCTAATTCTACTCGCCTCTGGACGGAGGAGATTGGCATCAGAAAATTCCCAGAGCCTACAGTTAGTGATCACAGGATCGCTAACAGGATCTCAGGGCATCTGCCCTGGATATCAGTGCCCTGATTGGAGGGGAACAGGGACTGCCCTGTTCTGATTGGCTGAGGCAAAGTGCCGATTGGCGCAGTTGATGTGCTGATTGGCCGAGCCACCCAGCTTCCTTGGGTTTTCCCTCATTTTGGGTCCAGTAGGTGTGGTGTGCCTGTGTGTGCCTGTGTGTGTGCCTGTGTGTGTGCCTGTGTGTGTGCCTGTGTGTGTGCCTGTGTGAGTGTGTGTGTGAGTGTGTGAGTGAGTGTGTGAGTGAGTGTGTGAGTGAGTGTGTGAGTGAGTGTGTGAGTGAGTGTGTGAGTGTGAGTGTGAGTGTGAGTGTGAGTGTGAGTGTGAGTGTGAGTGTGAGTGTGAGTGTGAGTGTGAGTGTGAGTGTGAGTGTGAGTGTGAGTGTGTGAGTGTCTATGTGTGAGGCAAGGTGTGGGTGTTCCCAGAATAGACTTCACTCCCCATTGACACATTCCTGTTACTGACCATCAACCCCCACTGCTCCCCTTCACAAGACATTACACCCTGCCTCCATTTATAACCCAGCGCTGAATTACACTGTTACTGACTTATAACCCAGCACTGAATTAAACTTACTCACTTATAACCCAGCACTGAATTTCACGGTTACTGACTTATAACCCAGCACTGAATTAAACTTACTGACTTATAACCCAGCACTGAATTTCACTGTTACTGACTTATAACCCAGCACTGAATTTCACTGTTACTCACGTATAACCCAGCACTGAATTTAGATGTTACTGACTTATAACCCAGCACTGAATTAAACTTACTGACTTATAACCCAGCACTGAATTTCACTGTTACTGACTTATAACCCAGCACTGAATTAAACTTACTGACTTATAACCCAGCACTGAATTTCACTGTTACTCACGTATAACCCAGCACTGAATTTCACTGTTACTCACGTATAACCCAGCACTGAATTTAGATGTTACTGACTTATAACCCAGCACTGAATTAAACTTACTGACTTATAACCCAGCACTGAATTTCACTGTTACTGACTTATAACCCAGCACTGAATTAAACTTACTGACTTATAACCCAGCACTGAATTTCACTGTTACTGGCTTATAACCCAGCACTGAATTTCACTGTTACTCACGTATAACCCAGCACTGAATTTAGCTGTTACTGACTTATAACCCAGCACTGAATTAAACTTACTGACTTATAACCCAGCACTGAATTTCACTGTTACTGACTTATAACCCAGCACTGAATTAAACTTACTGACTTATAACCCAGCACTGAATTTCACTGTTACTGGCTTATAACCCAGCACTGAATTTCACTGTTACTCACGTATAACCCAGCACTGAATTTAGCTGTTACTGACTTATCAGCTAGCACTGAGTACCACTGCTTTTGACAAAACACGCTCAAAATAAGTATTTTACTCTTCTATTGAGAATGAATATCTTATTTATTAAAAATGTTTTGCTAAATAAGACACAAACAGTGCTGATGAAGTAAGACCGTTTAACACTTTTCAAGATTCGCCAAAGATTTCCTCAGGATTCAGGATTCACACACAGCTGCCAATCAGCACTCTGTGCCTCAGCCAGAGGAGCCACTACGCTCACACACTGCTGGCTGTGGAGTTCTCCATGAATATATGCTTTTATGCTGTTTGTTTATGTGTTACGGCAGCCTGTAGCGTAGTGGTTAAGGTAAATGACTGGGACCCACAAGGTCGGTGGTTCTAATCCCCAGTGTAGCCACAATAAGATCCGCACAGCAGTTGGGCCCTTGAGCAAGGCCCTTAAATCCTGCATTGCTCCAGGGGAGGATTGTCTCCTGCTTAGTCTAAACAACTGTACGTTGCTCTGGATAAGAGCGTCTGCCAAATGGCATGTAATGTCATGTAATGTTTGACCGTCAGCAAGCGACTATTTTCACGCATAGTCAGACTGTTGGGGACACTGGTATAAGAACCAATCTTGTGTAAATTAACCTCATTCATTTTTTTTATAGTTAACGTTTATGTTTTCATTATAGTTCATATCTATTCCCGGTCCTGCCGAAAGCCCAGTTTGGCTGGCTCTCGTGGAGCAGCATAATCGGCTCGTTGCTCCAGAGGCAGGGTTAGCCGATTGCCGCACAATAAAAGGCACCTCGGGCGCCTTAGAATCACGGTCACGAGCATGAGACGAGATAATAATAATAATTCATATCTTGCATTATTTACTGACAGTCCTGTGATACAGCTGGGTGTTTACATTCAGGGTTTAGTAAGGTTCCTGCAGTCCTCAAGGGGCAAGTCCACTTCCAATGCTAACAGTGCTAGACACTGCTACGTTTTTTGTGTGTTCGATCTCGTTAGCACCTTCGCTTCACTAATGAGCCTGAGATTACATAATGACCATTTGGCCACGGACACGGACATGAGAAGGTTGAAATGGCATTCCACGGGGTTAATGAATAACGCCCGTATCGCCCGATGCTGTAAACGGCCAGTACGCCCCGATGTCTCTCCACCGACGCTGTGTGCAACGGCCATAT
>NC_083764.1:63782686-63797686 GCF_963514075.1 Conger conger | reverse complement strand
TGTGTGTGTGTGTGTGTGTGTGTGT
Organism: Conger conger; assembly: GCF_963514075.1. Taxonomy (NCBI): domain Eukaryota; kingdom Metazoa; phylum Chordata; class Actinopteri; order Anguilliformes; family Congridae; genus Conger; species Conger conger. Next base: position 63,797,661 of record NC_083764.1, on the reverse strand, counting down.
GTGTGTGTGTCTGTGTGTGTGTGTCTCTGTCTGTGCGTGTGTGTGTGTGTGTCTCTGTGAATGTGTGTGTGTGTGTGTCTGTGTGTGTGTCTGTGTGTGGAAATCTAATTCTCGGTCATGCGGTCAATTCTCGGTTTGTTTAGCGTCAGCTACTTTGCATCCTCTGTGGGCTGTAAACCAATACACAACCCCATCCACCCACACACAACCCCCTCCGCCCAACCAAAACCCCCTCCACCCAAACACCCAACAACAACCCCCTCCACCCAATCAAAGCCCCCTCCACCCAAACACAACCCCCTCCACCAAAACACCCAAACACAACCCCCTCCACCCAATCAAAATCACAACCCCCTCCACCCAACCAAAACCCCATCCACCCACACACAACCCCCTCCACCCAAACACAACCCCCTCCATCCAATCAGAACCACAACCCCCACCCAATCAAAATGTTTCTCTTTCTTTAAACTGCCAGGGCAAGAAACCAGAGATGGACTCCCTCCCTCTCTCTTTCTCACCCTTACTTTCGTTTCACTCTTTCTCTTTCCCCTTTTGTCTTTTTTCTTTTTTCTTATATCTTGTTTACACACACACACACGCGCACACTCACACACACTCACACACACACACTCACACACACACACACACACGCACACACACTCACACACACACACACACACACACACTCGCACACACACGCACACACACACACACACACACACACACGCCCTGTACTGTGTAACTTTGTAAGGCCTTCACAAAGGCATGTTTGCTTTTTTTCATAACCGTAAATGCAAGGATAGTTTTATATGCAGAGATTTTCTATGGCCTGAAATACTGTGTCCTGTACGGTAAAGTTGAGTTCCTCTTTGGCCCCGGTGTTGGGTGCATGTGACCATATCTCTGTCTTCCACTATAGTCCCATAGATGACTGAAATAAGCCAAAAGACTCGCAAGTAAACCAGTGGGAGTCATAGTGGTGCCGTGGTCTCTCCAGGGATGGTGAAACGTTCCGTTAGCAGCCACAAGCCTAATTTCACCTGCAAAGAAAATGTGTGACTTCTGCCGTGGTTGTTTACCATACAGTAGCACCTCTGTCCAAGACCGCTAACCCCCAAAATGTTCCTGACAGGCTGGATGGTGGCTTGCATGGCAGCCAATTGGCATTGGTGTGTGCGTGTGCGTGTGTGTGTGTTTGTGTATGAATGGGTGAATGGGTCAATTGTACAGCGCTTTGGATAAAGGTGCTATATAAATGCCAACCATTCCATTTACCATTTTTTTTTAGCTGATGCTGTTATCCAAACTGCATAATAGTTGAAGAGACTAAGCAGGGGACAATCCTCCCCTGGAGCAATGCGGGGTTAAGGGCCTTGATCAAGGGGCCCCAACAGCTGTGCGGATCTTATCGCGGCTACACCGGGATTAGAACCACCGACCCTCCGGGTCCCAGTCCTGTACCACAAGGCCACAGGCCTGCTCATTACTCACTGCACGTGTCCAGCTGTGCACCTGTGCGTGTCTGCCTCTGCCTCTGCGCTCCTTAAGGGCCTCTCTCCACTGCGCTTGGCTCTGACCGGCTTCTAAAAATACCGAATAATGACGCTAATAAAAGAAAAATGTAATTGGCGCCCGTATTCCACGGAGCGCCTCGGGCGGGGGAGAGCTGATCCGGGGTCAGCTCGGCCTCTCCGCCCGTAATGCGCCGGGCCGGGAGGAGCGCGACGGGAGTCTGATCCTGGATCGGCGCTCGTACTCCCGAGACTCGCTGTGTGTGAACGCAGGCCCCCGTTCCCAGGGCGTTTTAAGAGCGTCTCTCTGACCAGAGAGGGCCCGTTTTCATTGGCCCAGTCGTGGGGATTCTCTGCCAGATGCGTGCTGGGATGCGGTGGGACCACACCAGGAGCCGTGCCGTCGTTAAAACACCAGGACCAGACCAGAATGATGCACCTGAAAAACCCCCGTCTACAAAAATCTCCCCTGAAATGCAAAAAGTGATGTTTTCATTTGTTTGGTATGGAACTCTCTCCATTTCTACCTTTTCTTTCAGTCTCCCTTTTCTCTCTCTCCCCCCCTCTCTCGCTCTCTCTCCTCTTATCTCTCTCTCCCTCTCTCTCTCCCCCTCCCTCTCTCTCCCCCTCCCTCTCTCCCCCTCCCCCTCCCTCCCTCTCTCTCTCCCTCTCTCTCTCTCTCCCTCTCTCTCTGGCAGATGGCTTGGAGCTCAGTCTGGACGCAGGTCATGAACTGCAGTTTTGTAAACAGAGCTCGGCTCGGCTCTGAAACGCACATCGTCACTCGCTGTATGAAATGCTTTCCCCCCCTCTCCCGGGTTTTTCCCCCCCTCTCCCGGGTCCCCCCCCCCCCCCCCTCTCCCGGGTTTTCCCCCCCCTCTCCCGGGTTTTTCTGGCGTTTAGCTTTTTCTCTGGTGTCGAGTCCCGTCCGATGTCATCTGAGTTCACTTCCCGCTGTGTGACGCAAACCCTACAGCATTATGGGTTGTGAGTATGCTTTCCTAAGCACCATATTCATTCTCTACCCCCCTCTCTCTCTGTGGTGGTGAGCGTGACAGAGGGGATTCTGGGTAGCTCTGGGTTCTTAGTCATAATCATAATCAAAACAGTAACAACAACTTCATTGAGCAGAAATTTTTCCAGGAAAACAACAGCCAGCACTAATGAAGGGGGGGAAATATTCATAAAAATAAGCAGTCTAAAGTAATTCAATGAAATGCCTATAGTGGAACCCAGTGATTAAATTAGAAGAACGGAACTAAATGTATTTAAAGCGAATTGACAGTAATTTCTGTGAAAGGAGGTTTAAGGCTTGGGAGTTCAAGCACATTGAAACTGACAGCCTGAGTCATCGGCTCACGGAAGAAACACCCGCGTTTAACAGCTAGAAAAAAAAAAATCATGGCAGTTGAGAATATGGCTGTTGGCCTGGCGAGGCCCGCAGGTTAGACTGGGCTCCGGGATCGGACTGGAACCGTGAGCGGAACCGTGTCACGTGACCGGATTCCGCGCCGAGTCTGTGAGCATCTTCGGTTCCTGTCGACGGTTCGGTTCGGTCCGGTCCGGTCCGGTCCGGTTCGGCTGCCGGTTGTGCGCGTAGCCTGGAGGGGGGCTGCCTCCGTCGCAGCGCCTGATCTCTGCCGCCGTGGGTGTTGAGGAGCGATTAGCGTCTCCGCCGATCCTTCGTCGTCTTTGTGGCTGGGATTGAAACCCGCGAGCAGGCGGGGCGCGGGACTTCCGTCCCGCCCTGCGAGGCCCTTCAGGGGATCGTTTTAGACGCCCCCGCCCCCCCGCCCTGGCGGCTGCCACACGCACCGTCTGTTTGTGATTTCAGGCAAATCCCCGATTCCACATTTCTGGTGGCGTGTTCACTCGATGCATCATGGAAGATGGAGGCTGAAGGAATGTGCTGTAGCACTCAGGGCGGCATCGGCTCAGGCGGTGAGAGCGGTCGTCTGGCAGTCGGGAGGGTTGCCGGTTCGATCCCGCCCTGGGTGTGTCGAAGTGTCCCTGAGCAAGACACCTAACCCCCAAATGCTCCTGACGAGCTGGTCGGCGCCTTGCATGGCAGCCAATCGGTGTTGGCGTGTGAATGTGAGTGTGTGAGTGTGTGAATGAGAAGCGTCAATTGTACAGCGCGTTGGATGAAGGCGCGAAATAAATGCCAACCGTTTACCATTTACTAACCATGACAAAGACTGTGTACGCTGCACTGAACTGGCACCCCAAGCCCCGTGTGTTTACAAGGGTGACAGGCGGCTTGGTGTAGGCCTGTCGGGGGAGAGGGGGAGGGTCCCGTGGTGTGGGGGCTGCTGGGAGCTGATAGGGAGCGGCTGATTGGACGGCTGCTGCAGGGTGCAGATAGCGGCGTTCCCCAGGGGTCACACCTCGTTCCTGCGCTTATCTGAGCGCGTGTGGCTTCCCTTCCACACCGGGCCTCAAACGCAGGGCGTGTGCCCCCCCCCAAACGCCCCCTCTCACGGGGACACACTCTTACTCGAGCTGAGGTTATCTCAGCCGTGGGTTTACGCAGCATAGCTGTGCTTAGGTCATACGTGAGTGTGAGAGGGAGAGGGAGAGACTTGTGCCCTGCATGCACTGGGGACGTGTTGAGAGCAGTGACCGGTACTGCGGTCATTAACACAGCTGCGATTAATGTTGAGATGTTGACGAGGGCTGTCGCAGACAGTGTGTTAGGAGATTAATAATTTCATTCGAAGCTACTTTCATTTATCCAGATCAACCAGGCCAACTGTCTAGTCCATTCTCGTTTGTACTGGCCTGGGATCCTATTGGATAGGGACGGCAAGGAAGCCAATCGCATGCCTTGGCAAGGAATTGAGAAGCCAATTTAATGGCATGTCAAGGAATCCAGTAGCCAATCAGATGGGGTGGCATTGATTTGAGTTGCCAATCCTATGCAGGGGAGGTGATCAGCTGACCAGATGTGTAAAGAGCCATATTTTGTGGGAATTGGTCCAGGAGTCCAGTGTTAACACTTTGGAGAATAAAGCAGAGGATTTTCACTGACCATATGTTTTCTGTTTTTTCCCCCCCCATTGTGTGTGTGTGCCTTGGCAGTACAAAGCCTTCTGTTTGCTGTTCCAAAACAGCCGATCTCGATTGGAGAAGCCAAATTGCTTTTGTAAAACGTGCAGTCCGTTTCCCCCTGAAGCTCCTCGAGGAGCCTTTTCCCAAAGATCACAGGAACCATCGCCATGGCTCCCGGGTTGGTGAGGAGAGAGGACCCTTTGTTCCGCACGACAACATTGTGTTAAAAACCTCTGACCTCTGACCTCTGACCTGTGGCCTCCTCCTCTGACCCTGAGTGTGTGTGAGTGTATGTGAGTGTATGTGAGTGTGTGAGTGTGTGAGTGTGTGAGTGTGAGAGTGTGAGAGTGTGAGAGTGTGAGAGTGTGAGAGTGTGAGAGTGTGAGAGTGTGAGAGTGTGAGAGTGTGAGAGTGTTTGCTTTCCCTTCCACTGATCCTGAGCCTTCCTTTGTTCCAGTGTTCCCTGGGAGTCGAGGTTGTGTCTTTTTTGGATTCTGTCATATAGTTTATTGAGACTTGTTTGAGCTTCCCAGCCAGATTTGAGTTTCCCAGCCTTGGCTAAATGTGTTGTTGTGTGAGATTGCATTGTGTGGCGCACACACAATGGGAATATGAATTTGCTGTCAAACATGAATGGAGTCCAATGGGAAAACGGGGAAAACAGGCTTTTTGAGTGAAAACATCGGGATCACAAGGGGCCAATATCACATCATATCAGACAGCTGGAAAGATGGCCCCTCGGGTGAAAGTTGTGAATTTTGACGGTGTCTCTCTCTCTCTCTCTCTCTCTGTCTCCCTCCCTCTCTCCCTCTCTCTCTCTCCCCAGCCGCTTTGCCCTCGGTGATCCTGACGGCCATCTTCTCGCCCTATCAGAGGGGCATCTACTGCGATGATGAGAGCATCTCCTACCCCTACAGGAGAGACACCATCACACACGCCACCATGGCTGCTGTCACCATCTCGTTCTCCGTCATCATCGTGAGTCTGCTCTCTCTCCTCCCTCCCTCTCTCTCTCTCTCATCTCTCTCTCAACCCTCTCTCTCTCTCTCTGCCCCCCTTTCTCTCTGCCCCTCTCTCTCTCTCTCCCTCCTGTCTGCCCCCTCTCTCTCTCATCCCTCTCTCTCTCTCTGTCCCCTCTCTCTCCCTCTCTCTCTCCCTCTCTCTCTCTCTCCTCCCTCCCTCTCTCTCTCTCTCCCTCTCTCCTCCCTCCCTCTCTCTCTCTCTCTCTCTCCCTCTCTCTCTCTGTCCCCTCTCTCTCCCTCTCTCTCTCTGCCCCCCTCTCTCTGCTCCCCTCTCTTTCTGCCCCTCTCTCTCTCTCTGCCCCTCTCTCTCTCTCTCTCTCTGTCCCCTCTCTCTCCCTCCCTCCCTCTCTCTCTCTCATCCCCCTCTCTCTCTGCCCCCTCTCTTTCTGCCCCTCTCTCTCTCTCTCTCTCTGCCTCTCTCTCTCTCTCCCTCCTCTCTGCACCCTCTCTCTCTCTCACATCCCCCTCTCTCTCCCTCTCTCTCAATCACCCACACCCACACACACACACACACACACAGTCACCTTTTCACTCTCTTTATACACACTCACATACACATACACACTCACACATACACACATCTGTCTTGGGGCTTGTGTGCCTTCAGTTATTAAATTATAACAGAGAGGCGGTGACTGGCTGGAAAAATGGTCTCTTGCATGCTCCAATTCCCCAAAAGGGTGTGTGTTTGGATTCAGAAGCTGTTATAATAAGGTCTTAATCAAATTTTAAAAAACTAAATCATGTTACTGAGAACAGAGGGATCCAAAAGTTTAAAAAGAGCTGAGAGAATAAGTAACAAGAATAAGCTGGCCAGTTCAGCGAGGAATGCTGACGATGAACTCCGTATCATGGTCACAAAGAGAATTACCATGGTAACAGATGACCCGTTTCTGTTCTTATGGTTTGTGCAAGTCTGGAATTATTTTCTTTTTCAGAATTCTAAGTCAGTGTTCTAGAGCTCCATTTTTTCAGCCACCAGTGGTTATTGTGACATCAGCATTAGAAGTTTGAGAACATGCTAATCACCTCATCATGCTAATTGTGACCTCACACCTTGCACTGGTTAACCCCCTCAGTTCTGTGTCTGTGAGAATTGAATGATACGGAACTCATACAAACTGTATGAACGCAGTCATATATTAAAATCGTTCTCAAGGGCAAGTATTTAGGTGCAATCTGCAGTAAGCTGGTTATTTTGGCAAATAGAAAAGGCACGTTTGCAAGTTTAGGCAGGCAGACATCACTGGAGTGGAATTTACACTCTCCCTGATGACGTTTTCCTAGAGAAATCGCTGGAAAGACGATTCCAATCTGGGAGGGTTTGGCCGCACCTTTATTCCCGTCATTAATGCTGTGTGTCTAAATATTTTCTAGAAAGTGTTTTTTTAACCCATACTTCCTTCTTCCTTCCTGCCCTCAGTATTTATGGACTTCTTGTGTGTGTTTCTGTCTGGTTTTATGTGCTTCCTCTGTCTGAGTTTTGTGGTCTCAATGTTTTTATATGGAGTGAGAGTACGCATGAGTCAGTGAGAGCGAGTGTGTGTGTGAGTGTGTGTGCGCGAGTGTGTGCGCGAGTGTGTGCGCGAGTGTGTGCGCGAGTGTGTGCGCGAGTGTGTGCGCGAGTGAGTGTGTGTGTGTGTGTGTGTGTGTGTGTGTGTGTGTGTGTGTGTGTGTGTGTGTGTGTGAGTGAGTGAGTGAGTGAGTGAGTGAGTGAGTGAGTGAGTGAGTGAGTGAGTGAGTGAGTGAGTGAGTGAGTGAGTGAGTGAGTGAGTGAGTGAGTGAGTGAGTGAGTGAGTTGTCTGTGAGCTGATGAGCTGATGGCCTTCCTGTGTTGTGTTCAGATCACCTCAGGCGAGGCCTACATGGTCTACAGTAAGAAGATCCACTCAAACTCCGCCTTTAACCAGTACGTGGCGGCTCTGTACAAGGTGGTGGGCACCTACCTGTTCGGCGCCGTGGTCAGCCAATCGCTGACCGACCTGGCCAAGTTCACCATCGGCCGCCCGCGCCCCAACTTCCTGTCCGTCTGCGACCCAGAGTCCTGCCACGGCTACGTGCTGGAGATCAACTGCACCGGGAGCCACCGCAACGTCACCGAGTCCAGGTACGAGCCGGGCCCCCAGCCCACAGAGCCGGGCCCCCAGCCCACAGAGCCGGGCCCCCAGCCCACAGAGCCGGACCCCCAGCCCACAGAGCCGGGCCCCGGGCCCCCAGCCCACAGAGCTGGGCCCCCAGCCCACAGAGCCGGACCCCCAGCCCACAGAGCCGGGCCCCGGGCCCCCGGCCCACAGAGCTGGGCCCCCAGCCCACAGAGCCGGGCCCCGGGCCCCCAGCCCACAGAGCTGGGCCCCCAGCCCACAGAGCCGGGCCCCGGGCCCCCAGCCCACAGAGCTGGGCCCCCAGCCCACAGAGCCGGGCCCCGGGCCCCCAGCCCACAGAGCCGGGCCCCCAGCCCACAGAGCCGGGCCCCGGGCCCCCAGCCCACAGAGCCGGGCCCCCAGCCCACAGAGCCGGACCCCCAGCCCACAGAGCCGGGCCCCGGGCCCCCAGCCCACAGAGCCGGGCCCCGGGCCCCCAGCCCACAGAGCCGGGCCCCGGGCCCCCAGCCCACAGAGCCGGGCCCCCAGCCCACAGAGCCGGGCCCCGGGCCCCCAGCCCACAGAGCCGGGCCCCGGGCCCCCAGCCCACAGAACCAGGCTGCATGGGGGAGAGACGCTGCTCACTCGCGTTAGGTGTTTCAGCCACACTTTCAATGTAAAGGCAATGGTAACAATGTGGTAAAAATAAGAAGTCAATCATTTTTCTCCACAAAAAAGTCTCAATCAGTTTTTTTTTTAGTTTTTTTTAAACATACCCATTCTCATCCCTGGTTATGGGCTTGTTGTTATACGTCGCTCTGGATAAGTGCGTCTGCCAAATGCCTGTAATGTGAAGCGAGTTGTTATGAAGTTACTGTGTTATTGGGACAATATAGGAATACTCTGTGGACGAATCGGGGTAGTTTGTGACCTTGCCGAGTCGCCCACTCTCTCCCTCGGAGGAGAAGCCACAATCGCTGGACGTCATGGCCATGTAATGGCTTCCTGTTTCCCTCCTGTCTCTGGCTCCAATTTGCCCAAAATTGCAGCACCAGAAAACTTCACTTCCGTGGTGTCAAAACGCTTTTCACCAGCCCGTGGGAAGTCAGTGGGTGATGTCACTGACACTTGGTCCATATATATCTCGAGGGTCCATATTTATACACACTGTGCGCACACACACAGTAACACACACTGCTCACACACACACAGAAACACACACACTGCACCCACACACTGCACACACATGCTACACACACATACACACACACACACACACACACAGAAACACGCACATGCGTACATGCTATGAAGAGCTAGCCACTGTGCTGTAGATTCCCCATTACGTGCTATATTAGCATGTCCATTATGTGCAGTTTGAGTGCTTTTTCCCTCCTCTCTCCACCTGCTGTAGTTTTCCCTCTTGTTTCATACTCCAGTGTTTCTGTGAAGTGTCTCTGTGGCCGGTGTCTCTGTCAGAGACTCCGCTGTGCAGATAAAGTTGGATTGAGTTGGACCGCAGCGCAGTCAGGGGCCCAGACTCCACACACCTGTATAAACGGGGTCTTGGCTCACCTATCGCTGAACTCAGGGCCTCTGTTCCAGGCCCTGTCTGTGCCACTCCAAACATTGCACCCCAAACCCAGCTCTTACAGCACTGCGTCCTTAAAACCCCTCTGCGTCTGCGTCTGCATCTGCACCTGCATCTGCTCAGACACTCGGCATAACGTGCAGGGTTATACCACTATCAGCCGCTACAGTGACATCAACTCTGGTCATTATTTAACAAGCTTCTCTCTCTTTCTCCTTCTCTTTCTCTCTCCTATCTCTCTCCCCTCTCCCTCTCTCTCCCCCTCTCTCCCCCTCACTCTCTCCCCTCTCTCTCTGTTTCTCTCTCTCCCTCTCTCTCTCTCCCTCTCCCTCCCTCTCCCCTCTGTCTCTGTTTCTTTCTCTCCCTCTCTCTCCCTTTCTCTCTCTCCCTCTCTCTCTCCCTCTGTCTCTCCCTCCCCCTCTCCCTCCCCCTCTCTCTCTCCCTCTCTCCCTCGGTCTCTCTCTCTGTCTCTCCCTCTCTCTCTCTCTCTGTTTCTCTCCCTCTCTCTCCCTTTCTCTTTCTCTCCCTCTCTCTCTCTCTCTCTCTCCCCCTCTCCCTCTCCCTCTCCCTCTCTCTCCCTCTCCCTCCCTCTCTCTCTCCCTCCCTCTCTCTCTCTCCCTCTCTCTCCCTCTCTCTCTCCCTCCCCCCCCTCTCTCTCTCTCTCTCCCCCTCTCCCTCTCTCCCCCTCTCCCTCTCTCTCCCTCTCGCTCTCGCTCTCTCTCTTTCTCTCTCCCTCTCTCTCTCTCTCTCTCTCTCTCTCTCTCTCTCTCTCCCTCTCCCTCTCCCTCTCTCTCTCTCTCTCTCTCCCTCCCTCCCTCTCTCTCTCCCTCTCTCTCTCTCTCTCTCTCCAGGTTGTCGTTCTACTCTGGCCACTCCTCCTTTGGGATGTACTGCATGCTGTTCCTGGCGGTGAGTATCCGTGGCGACTGACCCCGAGAATCCTCACTCGCTGTTGCCGTGGCTACCGCGTTGTCATGACAAAGTCGGGGATGCAGCCGGCAGTTTGATTTGATTGGCTGAGCAGTGGGAAGAAGTGACCAGTGTAGAGCAAGCCCAGGGCAAAGGATACCCCCCCCCCCGATACCCTAATAACCCTGATCACCCCAAACCCTGATCACCTCCCCCTGGTCCAGTAGTGTGGCAGCGACTGCAGGCTTTCATTACACTTTATCAATGAACCGCCGGGACCGCGATGAACCAGGTCATTGTTCCATCGATTGTGACATCAGCATTAGAATGCTCAGTTAGCAACATTCTAATTGCATATCTGTGACCTCACACACACTTTAGAGGGTTAATGCAGCTGATTGCGCACTCGGTGACGGACCCCAGGGAGAGTGGCTGTTGCCCAGTGTAATGGGGATGTAATGGGGATGTAATGAACGACGATAAACTGCCCTCCCTGCTTTCATTGGCCTCAGCTGGCTGTTGATTGGGCGAACCTGTACACCAGCAGACCCCTACGGGGTTTTCTGTGCACAGTCCGTCCTGTGTGCTGCTGAAATATGAAATTGTGCGTTCAGGTTTGACACTGAAACGGGTCAGTACAGAGGGGCTGTTTGTATAGAGACTAGAATCCCACAAGCCTCCCCCCAGAGCTCACTGTACTGGACCCTCGCTGCCCCCCCCCCCAGGAGAGACACGGTCGGCTCCGTCTGCCTCTATACCGGGGCCTCTGACCTGTCCGCATGCCCTATATCTCTGCACAGAGGTGCCATTGAGAGAGAGGAGGGGAGAGAGAGAGAGAGGGGGGGAGAGAGAGGAGGGAGGGAGAGAGAGAGAGAGAGGGACGGGGGGGAAGGATTTGTCTGTTCATTTAGGTCACGTGTGTGTCTGCATGTGTGTGTGCATTTGTGTCTGTGCATTTTTGTGTGTGTGTGTGCATGTGTGTGTGCATGTGTCCGTGTGCATTTGTGTGTGTCTGTGCACTTGTGTGTTTGTGCACACATGCATATGCCTCTGCGTGTTTGTGCATGTGTGTGTTTGTGCCTCTGTGTGTTTGTGCATGTGTGTGTCTGTGCACTTGTGCAAATGAATTCATGTGCCTGAGGCGTGCGTATCTGTGACTGGCTGTGTATGCAAAATGTATATTTGTCTGCGAGTATTTGCGTACCTGTGGTCTGCAGTTTACCTGTGTGTGGCCTGGGGTTCTTACTGGTTAAAAATGATTCACCCTTCCCAGAGCAGGGAGTTGAGTCGAACAGAGTCAGGTCTGTTCCTGGGCTGCAGTACCTCTTCAGAAAGACAGCTTTTTTTGTTGCTAAATTATGGTTGTCTTCTCGTATGCTTTTCCATAACATTGCCTGCTCAGCTCAGCTGGTGAGGTAGCTAGCAGGAAGTGCTTCAGAAGATGCCTGTTTAGCAGTCTATGAATGAATTAAATGAAAAAAAAAACATGGACAGCACTCTCTGGGAAAACCAAACTAGGAAAATATAATTCACGAGTGTATGAGCCGCGTAAATCACAAATCTTTCGGGAGTTGCCTTGTTCAGTGTGTTAAATGCACAGAATACAATTGGTTCTCCAACCCACATAAGCTTAAATAGTCAAACCACATGACCTGTTTTGAAAAGTGTCTGTCTGTCTGTCTGTCTGTCTGTCTGTCTGTCTGTCTGTCTGTCTGTCTGTCTGTCTGTCTGTCTGTCTGTCTGTCTGTGTGTTAGTGTGTGAGGCTGCTGTGGCAATGAAATCTCTGCATTTGTTCACCCGTTTCACTTCTTCCTTGTGCTTGGTTTGGACAGAGGGTGGGTGTGTGTGTGTGTGTGTGTGTGTGTGTGAGAGAGAGAGAGATCATGTGACCTATGTTAGGTTATGTGAGGATGAAGGAGTTTGGTCTCCTTTTTTTGGCCTGTTTTTAAGTATTTTGTAATGAGTTTGGTTTCATTAAAGAACGTGGAACTCTCTCCCTCTCTCTCCCTCTCTCTCTGTCTCCCCCTCTCTCCCTCTCTCTCTCTCTCTCTTTCCCTCTGCAGTTGTACGTCCACGCGAGGTTGGTGGGAAAGTGGGCGCGGCTCCTGAGACCCACAATCCAGTTCTTCCTGGTGGCGTACGCCGTGTACGTGGGCTACACGCGCGTCTCCGACTACAAGCACCACTGGAGCGACGTTGTGGTCGGGCTCCTGCAGGGGGCGCTCATCGCCATTCTCACCGTGAGGGACCGTTATTCACCACTTAACTATAGTACCCATTTAATAACCCCTTATTGACCACTTAACTATAGCACCCATCTATTAACCCTTTATTAACCACCTATTACTCATTTATTAACCCCTTATTAACCACTTAACTGTAGTACCCATCTATTAACCCTTTATTAACCACCTATTAGCCATTTATTAACATTTATTAGCCATAATCAGTTTTATTAGTAATTTATAATCCCTTATAAACACTTATCGTCTCTATTTACTTTTTATTAACCCATTATTAAATGTTTATTAAGCCTTATCAACTCTATTTGATATTTGTTACCCTTATCCTCTTTATTAGTAATTTATAAGCCCATAATAACCTTATCAACTCTGTTGACTGTTTAGTAAGCCATTGTTAATCTTTATTAAGCCATTATCAACTTTTATTATTGATAAACCCTTATTAATCCTTATCAACCATATTGACTGTTTATTAAGCCGTTGGTAATTCTTTGTTGAGCCTTATCAAGTTTATTAGTAATTAATTGATAAACCTTTATTAACACTTATCAACTCTATTAGCCAGTTATTAATCCTTTAAAACCTTATTGAACATTTATAAACCCTTAATAACCCTTATCGACGTAATTGATTGGCCCATTATTAAACCCTTATTAACCATTATCATCTCTTCCACCCCCCCAGGTGCGCTACGTGTCAGACTTCTTCAAGCACCGCCCCTGTGCCCCGCCCCGCCCGCCAGCGGCCGAGACGGAGGCCCTGGAGGGACAAACCATGGAGCGCAAACCCAGCCAGCCAATCGTGGACAGTGAGCGCAACAACCACTACCGCTAGGGGGGGGGGGACCATGTGACCACCGTGTGACCAATGGGACTGCGCCCCTGAAAAACCTCCACCACCACCACGCCCCCTTTCCCCTGCACCCACAGCGAACCACTCTACACAACCACTGGACTGACGGGGAGACTCCGCCCCCCACCCCCGTGCCGTTAGGAGCGGTCTCTCAGAGGCCCACAACTGCCAAGTCTGACGCAAAGCCCCCCTCTCTCGAAAAACAGGACTTTATCTGTGTGTGTGTGTGTGTGTGTGCGTGCGCGTGTGCGCGCGCAAGTATGTATGTGTGTGGGGCCTTTGCTTTATAATTGTCTGTATAATCGGAGCATCCGGTTGGTTCGACCATTTATATTCTCATTTTTATCTAGCCTTTTGAAATTATTATTGTTTTAGCAGTTTCTATGGGCGGTGCCTGGGAGGGCTGATTAGTAGTGTATTAGTAGTAGTGTGTTTGCGGTGTGTTTGCGGTGTGTTTGCTGTGTGTTAGTTGTGTGTTAGTTGTGTGTTAGTAGTGTGTTTCTGGTGTGTTTCTGGTGTGTTAGTTACTGTCACTGGGAGGCCCAGAGATTCTTCCCACGTCATGTGCTGTGAGATACACACACATGCATGCAACCCACACCGGGGCCTCCCACTTCTTTGACTGGTTTTGACTGGTTTTGACTGGTTCTGGCTGGTTTTGACTGGTTTTGGCTGGTTTCTCCTGGTTGATGATGGAAAGGATGAGCTCTCTGTTCTTGGTTTAGAATCCCATGGGCAGGTGGACTAAGATAAATAAACATGTTTGTTTGTTTGTTTGTTGTGTGGGGCGATTCTGTTGCCCAGGGGGGTAAATGCTCCATGTTTGACGGACACCGGCAGTTCCATCTTACCCCTCCCTGCACCCTTTACCGCACCTTAACTAATACGTGAAAAAAAGTAAGAAAATAATCTCCACATAATATTATTTAATTATTTCACCAGGTCCTTGACATGGACTGCATAACTGAACTAGTCATGCCGATAGTATGTTTTTTATTATTATTATTTTTATTTGCTTGGTTTGTGAGAATTAAAATACCACTATCTAGCACACAGTTGCATTGTTATGTGCAGGACTGGCACTGAAGCATTAAGTCTGTTAGCCGCTGCTTGTTAGCATGCTATCGTAGGCTAGCCAGGCTTGCGCAGACACGAGTGGGAGGAGTATTCATATGCAGCTCAAAAGGCTATGAATGACATTACATTACATGTTATTTAGCTGACACTTTTATCCAAACTGACGTACAGTTGATTAGACTAAGCAGGCGGCAATCCGCCCTGGAGCAATGCAGGGTTAAGAGCCTTGCTCAAGGGCCCAACAAGGGCCCAACAGCCCCTTAAAAGAAGTCGTTGCAGGCACTCTGTTGTCCAGCGGAGGTCATTGTTGCGCAAAATTAAATTTTCATCCCTGCCGACTGAAATCCTCCCATCTCTGGGTGATGGTAGACCCGATTATACTTTACCGTGCGGCTGCTACCTGCAGTCAAAACTTGGCGCTGTCCACTTTTTAAAAACCACAACGTGGGGCCTATCCCTGCAGTTGAGCGGGGCCTGAACTGTGTGAGGCACCCAGTAGCCCATAGTGATGTGTTTTAATTGGTGATTCGGATGAACTAAGAAAACTCGGCGGCCATTTTGGGTGGGATTAACAGCGCATGTGAAAATGGCACCGTCTCCTGCTTGTGTGTTTCGTGGTTATTCGTGTATTTAG
>NC_083764.1:63770186-63777686 GCF_963514075.1 Conger conger | reverse complement strand
TCGGATATATTTCCGTCCCGATTTCCAGAGATTAAGGCGTCGTTCCCATCCAAGGATCACAAAAAGCACCCGCTTGTATCCCAAGAGTTGAGCATGAAAGAGATTTCATAATGACCAGGATACACTTCAGTTTTTCCGAGTTTGCTGGGAACGTGCTGAGAAGCCTGTGGTGCCACATTAATGCCGCCCTGCTCCTTATCGCAGAGGAAACGCTTTCATTCGCAGACTTAACGGCCGCGGCCTGGCCCTACCCTGGGTGGGGAGAGTCTAAGTTTAGCCCCTGAAATGGCCTGACCCTGTGGATTAAAGCGCACAGGCGTGTTTATAAACGGCCAGCTCGTGCTTTTTCCGCTGGTGCTGCACCTACACGCCAGTGGTTAGCACACCCTGCGTAGGTTTTCCAGGTTTTTTCCCCGGGACTTTTCCGAACGTCTCCCTGGCTCTCTCTCTCTATATCTGTCACTCCAGGCTATCATCTGGAAGTCTGCCCCTCCCGACTTTTCACCGTGGATGGCAGGCAGGGGCCCACGGAGGCGGAGTTCTGGAACCAGAGGCACATTCTTGTGACATCACAATGCCACAACGTGACATCACAAGCCTTCATTATTGTGACAAAAAATAATTGTCAGCCCTGATCACAACGGCTCAGTCTGGCATCATAAGCCTTCCTCATTATGATAAAAGATTACCGTCTGCTCCTGGGTTCTATTGTGCCGAACTGTCGCGTCCGTGTGTGTGCGTCTCTCCTGTCGACTCTCGACGTGAAAGCCGACGCCTATAGCTTTTGTTGTTGTTCGTTTTTCCGTTCAAACGCACGCCAGTCCTCCTTCCACTCACGCCCGCAGAGCGCGGAGCGTTCAGAAACTCACGAGGCCCCGTTGCGCAACCTGCGGAACCTGCCGCGTGTATTTGTAATCAAACAATCTGGCTGTAATTATCGTTTTTCCGAGGTCAGGGAGCGATTCACACTCTGCCAAGCGATGACGACGGCTGTTCCTGCTCCTCACCGTTCGGGCCGGGCCTGCTCAGCCAGGCGATGAAGCCGCACTCGTTCCCTTTGTGTGCTTCCTTTTGAGTATCGCCACGTACGGCGCATACGTAGCTATATTCAGCAGCTGTGAAATATGAACCGAGCCAGTGAAGGCCAGTTCATAGCTTGGTGATGGATGATTAGCCCAGCGGATATCGCTACATTGTTACCAATGTAACCACGTAATTGCTGGACCTTGATTTTGAACGTTGTCGCTCGTACAAAGTATGCACACATAACCGATAAGAGCGCACTGCGAAGTGGAATCGTTTGTCCGCTCAAGACATGGAAGCTAGCTGTTGAAACGCTAATGGTGATTCCAGATGAGAATATTCTAAAATAACTTTCTATAATGTAATGTAATGTAATGTAATGTAATCAGGCTGTTATGACAAATGAGCTTGAGACGGGGTCAAAGTTCAATAGAATTCAATGGAATAGAAGTCTCAGTGACGGGCACAAGGATGAAACGAAAACATAATCGCCAATGATCATACACCACCGAACTACAGACTGACCTTATGGAACACCGAGAGACCATACGCTCGACTGCGAAACCTCTGTGATGTCACCACTGCAGCCTTCGCATTGTGATGTCATCAGAATGCGCCGTTGGTTCCAGAACTCATCCAGATGCACTGCTTCCGCAACATTCCATCTGCAGAGATCAGGGCCCTGTGTCTAAAATGGCAGTGTTTGGGTTAATTAGCTGGAGGGGACAGTGTGCATCAGGGATTTACACAAGAGTAACATTTCTTTTGCCTGATTTATTGACTTGACTCTCTCTTGGCTGATTCATACCTGGTTGCTCAACCATTTTAGTTTAGAACAAAAATGTGGCAATGTTTTGTTGGTGTGTGTGTGTGTGTGTGTGTGTGTGTGTGTGTGTAGAGGGGGCGATTCTGCACACTGCACATTAAATTAATAATAATAATTTGTTATTGAGTTGATGCTTTTATCCAAAGCATCTTACAGTTGATTAGACAAAGCAGGGGCCAATCCCCCTGCAGCAATGTTGGGTTAGGGGCCTTGTGCAAGGGCCCAACAGCTGTGCGGATCTTATCGTGGCTACACCGGGGCCTGAACCACCAACCTTCCGGGTCCCAGTCATGTACGTCAGCCGTGTTCGGAAATGAGAACACTAACTAAAATAAACACATATGTGAGTATCTCAAAAGTGTAATACAGTGGTTAGCAAAGTGGGCTTGTTCCTCAAAAGATTGTTTCTCAGAGATTTTTCACTTTCCCAAAGTGCTCAACTAAATTTGTTCAGTAATATGAAAAGAAAGGCTCTGGATAAGAGTGCTAAAAGGTGAAAGGTGATGTAATGCAGGATAAAGACAGACTGTCTCTCCACAGAGGGCAGGTCAGAGAGAGTGGCTGGTTTTAAATTGCAGGGTGCTGAGGGTGTCCGCGGCCTGTTCAGGAACGGTGTTTTATCTGGACCGCGTGTGAGGAGGGCGGTGTGGCACTGAGCTTCTCTCAGCCACAACATCTAAAAACACGACCAGCGGAGCGGGAGTCTCTGACCGAGAGAGCCGCCTAAATACAGAGGACATCACCCGTGTATTTATACACACACACACACACACACACACACACGTATAAATACATACACACACACACACACACACGCACGTATAAATACATACACACACACACACACACGTAGAAATACATACACACACACACACACACTTGTAGAAATACATACACACACACACACACACACACGTATAAATACATACACACACATGTATATTAATACACACATGCATAAATACATACACACACGTATAAATACATACACACACATGTATATTAATATACACATGCATAAATACATACACACGTATAAATACATACACACACGCACGTATAAATACATACACACACATACGTATAAATACACACACACACGCACGTATAAATACATACACACACACACGTATAAATACATACACACACGTATATTAATACACACATGCATAAATACATACACACACGTATAAATACATACACACACATATATATGTATATATATATAAATACACACACATATAAATACGCACACACACACGTATAAATACTAAATACACACACACATATATATGTATATATATATATAAATACACACACTCTCACACACACACACACACACACACACAATATGCACATACCTGCACACTTTCCTCAGAGCTGGAATTGTGCTGCTGACTGTAAATCACTGGTGTGGAGCAGCGATGTTTGAATCCCCCTGATTGGGCAAACCGGGGAGAAAAAAAGGTTCATTTGAGCGAAAGAATTTTGCGTGGCCCAATATCACTTCCTGCAGAGCTCCAAGTGAAGGTTTAGGGAGCATTCCCTCAAAAATCAAGAAAAAGGGGTTCTTCAGCTTGTCTCCATAGAGGAACCCTTTTCAGTTCTTTATGGAACCCTCTGTCATGAAGGTGTGATGTGTGTAAGCTACCAGACAGAGCCATTTTCCCAACAAAGAACCCTTAACTAGATAGGGTTCTCCTGTGGAATCACACGGTTCCTTTCAGAACCATTTTTTCAGAGGGTGTAGGCCTCGTACTGAGGTGGGTGTTCTCTACAGTAATCACATCCGTATTTACACCCTGCTTTCCCCTACACACTCCCTACACACTCCCTGTACACTCCCTACACACTCCCTGTTCACTCCCTACACACTCCCTACACACTCCCTGTTCACTCCCTGTTCACTCCCTACACACTCCCTACAAACTCCCTGTACACTCCCTACACACTCCCTACACACTGGCTAGAGACCCAAGCTGTTTCCTCCCTGTGACACTATAGACTCTCATCTCTGCAGTACAGACACAGACCCCTGCAGTACAGACACTGACCCCTACAGCACAGACACTGACCCCTGCAGGACAGACACAGACCTCTGTAGTACAGACATTGACCCCTGCAGTACAGACACAGACCTCTGTAGTACAGACACTGACCCCTGTAGTACAGACACTGATCCTGCAGTACAGACACTATTATAAGCTTGCTGTCAGTACCGAGGAGCTGAAAAGAGTGTGGTGGGCTCTCTCTCTCTCTCCCTCTCTCTCGCTCTCTCTCTCTCTCTCCCTCTCTCTATTCCTCTCTCTCCCCCTCTCTCTCTCCCTCTCTCTCACTCTCTCTCTCTCTCCCTCTCTTCCCCTCTGTCTCTCCCTCTCTCTCCCTCTCTCTCTCTCCCACCCTGTCCATACTGCTGCCCGTGTGCATTTAGTCAGATCCTTGATAACGGGTCACAGGAAGCAGGGACCTGTGTTGTTTCCTGTGCGCATCCACAGCCCTAGGAATGAGCTCTTATCTTCTGCATGCCCCTGCTTCCCCCTGTCAGCCTCCGATCAGACTGCAGATTTACCCCCTTTCTGCCCCCGCCCGGAGGATCCACCCCCCCACCCAAGGATCTACCCCCACCCCACCCCGCCTATTTCTGCTCTCGGAATGAGAATGGAGGAAGTAGGGACTGTAAACACAGGAAGAGGTAGATTTCTCATATTGGCCCAAAAGAAGGTTTGGGATACTGAGTGGCTTTTTCTCTGATGAATACTGCACTGTATCACTGTATGACTGAACTGGACCATTTCTTTATATGCACGTGCGTGAATAGGAGTGTGTGTGTGTGTGTGTGTGTGTGTGAGTGTGAGTGTGAGTGTATGTGTGTGTGTGAGTGTGTGTGTGTGAGCGTGTCTGTGTGTGTGTGTGTGTGTGTGTGTGTACTGCATGTGTGTGCATGTGTGTGTGTGTGTCTTTCCCTCAATGCACTGTTATTCTCTCTCCAACGGCTGAAGGGGCATCCCGTTACCCATAAATCCCCTGGGTGACAGAGCAGGGGGTGGCCGCGTTCCGCATTCCGTGTTCCGCGTTCCGTGTTCCGTGTTTCCACGCGCACAGACGCCCGCCCTAACGAGGCTCTGAGGCCTCGTGGGGGTCAGAGGTCAGGCTCGTGATCGGGCCGAGGGCGCTGTCAGCTCCCCGCGTGTGATCTCCGGCGGTGAAACGCCGCGCACGAGACACCGCTCCGACGCCGGGTCGGAGGTCACGTCCCACAGAGCCGCTTTCTTCTTCTTCTTCTTCTTCTTCTTGGCCTCACGCTGATTGCCCGGCGTGAAATGCAGAGATGAAACGCCCGCCAGGGGAATTGTGTCGCACCGAGCCGCCAGAACCGGGCTTCGTTTTTCAAGCTCATTTCTTGCTCTGGCTCGGACATGTTGCCCGCTAGTGCCACTGTGGTCGCTGCTGCTGGGGGCAACAATATGGTAAAAAAAATAATACAGAGTCAATAATGAAAAAATAATAATAATTTTTTTAAAATCCTTTTCTGAGGAATTTCAGTCTGCACAACCTCCCTCTCGTCCTGCACTGGGTGGTGGAGGGTTTTCTGATGGGTTTTTGTAATTAATGTGACGGGTTTTGAAAAAGATTATATATATATATATATATATATATATATATATATATATATATATATATATATATGTATATATATAAATTTGACTTCGCTCATCCCTAACAAATTACTCAATGACACTCACTGCATTCTGGCTGTGAAGCTGTTGAAGCGAACATGAACTGGCAAAAGCTTTGATTGTGAGCGATTATTCCGAAAAAGAGAGCAAATGACGGGACTTGAAAACACGACCCCGTGAATCACATTGCCAAGTTTATTGGCAGCACTAAAATTTAACAACAACACGACAACGACGACAAATGGAGAAAAACTAACGTTGCCAATTATGATCTCCTTTGGATTAAACGGTGGCAATAACATCCACAGTATTCCCCTTTCGCAGTATGCGATGACACTGCGAGGAAAATGTGAAATTATAAATATGGCTACCGTCGGCTACTGTTTAATTCCTTCGTAACTTCTGGCGGTAACTGAAGCGTTGAAGCAGACTGCTGAAGTGTAAGTTCAATTAAAAGTGTCGCGACTTTTGTTCCTAATTAAAGCACTCATTAGCGATAGCTGCGATCCACTGGGTGGTCCTAGTAAAATCCCAGTGATATTTGTTGTCCATTAATGGTAGCTGACTTGGATACCAGTAAAATAAGGTCAATTAAAGCCCTGAAATAAGTCTTTTTTTATTAGTAAAGCGGCGACGTAAAGTGGGCTACTGGGAACTTTTGTAGACGTTTGGTAACGTTTAAAAAGTTGATCAACTGCCAATATGTTCAAAACATTTTAAACTCGTAATAACTTCCCTGCTGTGTCATACTGCCTTCTATTGGATTTTGTGGGGCACTGCAGAAGAGTAACAAGAGAAATCATTTTCTCTTTTTGGAAATTGAATAAGACTCGCTGGAGAGCTGCCCATCTGATGCATGTTTAGGGGTCCTGTTTTGGGGGTTCCCCTCGATAATGTCCAGCCTGGTTTTTTTGGGGAATAAACTCGACTCTAGCCCCGGCTGAAAGCGGCAAAAAGGTTTGCTGCCGAATGTCAGCAGAGCATGATTTGGTATTAGGTTTCGACTTGTTGCGCCAGTTCAAGGCGTCTTCGCTTTAATAGTCCCTTTTTGTTAACGATCTGTCCCGACTGTTAGACTGTCCCGTCGCAGAAATGTGCTCGTTTCAGCGCGACAAATGCTTAAAACTGAAGGTTCTACCGAGATTTGAACTCGGATCGCTGGATTCAAAGTCCAGAGTGCTAACCATTACACCATAGAACCACAGCCGGGTACCTGTATGGGAATTTTGGAATGTGAAACACTAATGAAGGAAAACGCCATTTTAAAAAAAGGGTGTTTTTGGTCTCTAGTCTTATGGATTGCAGCGCTGGAAAATTAATGTTTTAACACTGACGTCCGTCGTTTCCCAATCTTGTTTTGAGAGCTACGGCATGGAGTTGGAGTTATCTTCCAATCTCTCTGTATGTGAGGAGGGCTTATAAGATCACCTCAGTCTGTTTTTAGTGCAACGCCACTTTTGTGCCAATGTGCAAAATATGTTTCTTCGTGTCACCAATAAAACGTAACCTACAGACCTAAACTTCCCTTAGCGTTACCAATTTAGTAACCTACAAACAAAACAGATTTGAATTCTCCCTGGATAATACTGTATTTCTCCAAAACAAATAACAGTAGCGAAAACTCTCACGTCTCACGGAGCCGCGCTGCCCAACATGGCCGCAAGGTGGCAGACCGAGTCCACTGTGACGCATGGGTCTTTGATGGATGATCATTCTACGTCTGATCATTGATTCTACGGAATGAATTCCCACGACTGATGACTCCCTGCTACTGCGCCTGCAATAAAACTCTTAATAATCGGCGTTTTTTTCTTGTAAAGGGACGTACACAATAGCGTAGGAACTATTGCTTTCTCCGTTATTACACGTAAAGAAGGGCCAAGGGGATCCTGGCCTGTTGGCTGGCTCCTAGTGAAAACAGCACAGCCCGTTGTTCACAATAGGTTGATTATTTGGTGAATAAACCCTACTGTA
>NC_083764.1:63757686-63765186 GCF_963514075.1 Conger conger | reverse complement strand
GGTTTATTTTATCCAGTCTGTCAAGTCGTAAATAAATTCAAATGGGGAAGGGGGGGGGGGCTTGTTCCCTTTTATTTCGATTAAGACGTGCTGACCCAAAACAATATGTTATTTCATGTCGAGATTTCTGTCCTTTCAAGTACCCATCCTACTCCTCAGTGGCTAAGAAAGCCTCGGAAAATCCTCGATGCAAAGCGCAATTATCATAATAACAACTCCATCTCCCCATTCTCTCTCCGCGCACGCAAAGAGTTAAATCTCCTCTTTCGCGGCCACTTCGATCCGCTTGATTGACGTGCGGAGTACTCAGAGCAGAGTGCGGACCAATCAGGAGACAGGCGTCCCATCCCCACGTGGGACACGGAGCGCTCATTGGCCAGTGCAGTCTGCGCTGGATTACGGCCCAGTCGAACCCCACGTGGAGAGTTCAGTCATTCATTGATCAAATCCATGCAGCAACACCCCCCCCTCCCTATCGGCAAATTTACTGCTACATCAAACTGGGAATTTTTAAGAGGGAGCTGTCTGTGGAGACAAAAAAGACGTGCAATAGGCAATGCACAAGAAGATCCACACTCGCAGAAATAGATGCAATGGGAAATATTTGTTAAAATAAATATATATATATTGCAATTCTGTTCGTCATAACACACAGTGGGACATTTAGCATATAATTATGTCTCTAAACTGGAACTTTTAATTGCATTTTTCCTTTCACTATATCTGTCATCCTTAATCAGTCAACGATAACCCACTGATTTATAAGCGACCATTCAACTAGGACAGGCACGAACAAGCAACAGGGCAAGAATTTAATCTGACTTTTAAAATCTGTTTTCTTTTTTTTTTTTCAACGTAGATGCCATCCCGAAAGCCGCGAACAACGCCTTGGAGAAAAGGAGGAGAGAGACGGAAAAGGAATAATCGAGAGAGTTCATGAGTCAGTCGCGCTAACTAGCCACGGTCGGATCGTTAACGAAAAGCAGCCCGTCTCGGAGGAAAACTAGTCCTCCCGTCCAGCCTGCCCCGTTTGACAAGCTGGGGGAGCCGGGTTCAGGCAGCAGAAGCAGTAGCAGCGGAGGAGGAGGGAAGATAGTTTTGGGAAGAGGTGTAGGGCGACAGTCGCGAGACAAAGGGGGTTGCGGTTGCGGCTGCGTTGAATCTCCCCTGCCTGGTCTTTTCTGAATCTGCGGGCTCTCTGCAACACCTTCGTCTTTGGCGGAATTGCTACGCGGAGAATAGCGTGTGTGGAGTAGGAAGAGAGTGGTTTTTTTTTTTTTTTTTTTCTTTCTCCACCTCCCCTGAAAGCCAAGCGATAGGGGAGATCTTGCACTACGGGGTGTCGCACGAAGAAAACGCCAAACATTTCGGACTGAGGGCGAAACTGCTGGATGTTTTCGGGTCGCCTGTGTGTGTACTAGTTTTTCTTTTGGTTCGTGTCGAAGGTAAAAAGCGGAACAAAGGGGGAGCGAGACCCGGGAGGGGAATGCGCGAGCGGAGACGAGCTTGCAGCCGTTGCCTGCGAAAGAAGGCCTGACGTGTTTCTGAAACAAACAACAACAACAACAACAGCAATTTTAACAATAAAAAAAACCAGAATTTAATAAATCGTCCAGGCGTCAAAGATGTTCCCTCAAAATCGACCTCCGGTATGTATCCGCTAACGCTGTGCTGTTTACATAGCGTATACCATTACACAACAGCCAACGTAGTTTTCTAGTTAGTTGAAATGCTGTGGTCTTGTAGTTTGTAATGGTTTAACCTGTAGAAACCGTATTTTAGAGGGGGCCGCCGTTGTATTTTGAAGTTAGTTTACTTGTGTTCGTGAGATGTAACTTCTAACAGCGAGCATAGTTCAGACACATGCTCGATTGCGGTTACACCTAGCCGAATGTTATGACGAATAACAAACCGTGAGCCGAAAAATCCTTCAGAGACTGCAGACATTTAGATTGTAAGGCAAGTGACTGAAATCATAAACACAGAAAATACTGATACTAAAGCGCAAACCGACATTTGGGATCCAACTGTTTGGGTGATGTCTGTGTGCAAAATAGAATATGTGGTTGTTGTTGATATTGGTAATCGAAAGCAAAAACAAGATATTCATGTGTGCATGTTCTCTATCCTCCCAGGGTTGTTTTGTTTTTGTAAAATGTGTATTTACATTGTACCTATTTGCGGTGTGTGTGTGTGTGTGTGCGTGCGTGGAATGAACCAACACTGTTATTTGACGTAATTATATGTTCTTTAATTCTCCATGTATTTACAAAACGCGTATTGTAACGACGCTCTCCAAGAGTAGCCCTACGCAGGTAGGTCGGAGTTGTTGCATTGCGTGACCTACTACTTTGACACACTAACCTCATCATCAACATCATCAAATATCACAGAGGAAGTTAGTTTGTCAGCAGTTCCCTTTTCTGTAAATGCGGAGATCGCATCGCATCTCATCCCTCTGTGATTAAGGTCACCTGATCGATGGCGATAATCGATGCTTCCTTCACAGGGTGCTCATATCAAATGAGTAGAAATAATTATTCGTATTTACATGTCACGTGACCTGTGTCTGTGTGTGTCTCTGTCTGTCTAATTCCTTGATGAAAGTGTTTGTCGTTAGTATGACCAGACCACACTTCCCCCATATGACCTGTGTGTGTGTGTGTGTGTGTGTGTGTGTGTGTGTGTGTGTTTAATCCGTTGATGAAAGTGTTTGACATTAGTATGACCAGACTGCTCTTCCCCCCTATATGACCAACCAGCATGTGGACACACAGCTTGTGCGTAATACAATGTCAATTCTGGCACCGGCAACGGTATGAAGGGCAGCCAATATGTAAGAAGATTACGTACGCTAGCTGCTTAATCTGATCTGGGAAAAGGGATTGACTGGTCTCTGAATCGTGCCAAACCCGTAAGTGAAATCCCAGTTAGTGTTGCCACCGTCGGTGGTTTTGTGTGTCGTTTCGGGGAACTGGCGCCCCGGCCACGAGGGTGTTGCGTCGGGTCCCTCGTGATGCGCTTGTGTTGTTGGTCGAGGCCGTTCCAGGCACCGGGGCAGCGAGTCAGAAAATCCCCTGATGTGCTTCTCACCCGCGTCCGCACTCATCATCTTACCCACAGCTCATAGAACACAGACCCCCCCGGTCCCAATGCTTGGGACCCCAGGCCGTTTTCCTGCCGGGCAACGTCATCATATCCACCTCTGATTGTGGGGCACGGCTCTCGACCTGATCCTGCATCGGTGAAATGCCCAGCTGTTCCTCCGCAGGGTTATAATGGGACAACAGGTCTGCGCTGCCTGCCCTGAGTCTGGCTGCGTGCGAGTGAAATAACCGCCTATGGAGGCTGGAGTGTGTTTTGGGTTTGTGTATGGGAGGGCGAGGCAATGTGTGTGTGTGT
The DNA here is from genome assembly GCF_963514075.1 of Conger conger. NCBI lineage: Eukaryota > Metazoa > Chordata > Actinopteri > Anguilliformes > Congridae > Conger > Conger conger. The sequence continues at coordinate 63,761,784 of NC_083764.1, read as the reverse complement.
GTGTGTGTGTGTGTGTGTGAGTGTGTGTAAGGGAAGGCGAGGCAATGTGTGTGTGTGTGTGTGTGTGTGTGCGTGTGTGTGAGAGAGAGGGTGTGTGTGTGTGAGAGTGTGTGTGTAAGGGAAGGCGAGGCAATGTGTGTGTGTGTGTGAGAGAGAGAGGGTGTGTGTCTGAGAGGGTGTGTGTGTGTGAGGGTGTGTGTGTGAGAGAGGGTGTGTGTGTGTGTGTGTGTGTGTGTGTGTGAGTGTGTGTAAGGGAAGGCGAGGCAATGTGTGTGTGTGTGTGTGTGTGTGCGTGTGTGTGAGAGAGAGGGTGTGTGTGTGTGAGAGTGTGTGTGTAAGGGAAGGCGAGGCAATGTGTGTGTGTGTGTGAGAGAGAGAGGGTGTGTGTCTGAGAGGGTGTGTGTCTGAGAGGGTGTGTGTGTGTGAGGGTGTGTGTGTGAGAGAGGGTGTGTGTGTGTGTGTGTGTGTGTGTGAGTGTGTGTGTGTGTGTGTGTGTGTGTGTGTGTGTGTGAGAGAGAGGGTGTGTGTGTGTGTGAGAGTGTGTAAGGGAAGGCGAGGCAATGTGTGTGTGTGTGTGAGAGAGAGAGGGTGTGTGTCTGAGAGGGTGTGTGTGTGTGAGGGTGTGTGTGTGAGAGAGAGTGTGTGTGTGTGTGTGTGTGTGTGTGAGTGAGAGAGAGAGCGAGAGAGAGAGAGGGGGTGTGTGTGTGTGTGTGTGTGTGTGAGAGAGAGGGTGTGTGTGTGTGAGAGTGTGTGTGTGAGAGTGTGTGTGTGTGAGAGTGTGTGTGTGTGAGAGAGGGGGTGTGTGAGAGAGGGGGTGTGTGAGAGAGGGGGTGTGTGAGAGAGGGCGTGTGTGTGTGAGTGTGTGTGTGTGAGAGTGTGTGTGTGAGAGAGGGTGTGTGTGAGAGTGTGTGTGTCTATGTGCATATGCATGTGCACAAGCGAGCATGAGTGTCTGTGCGTGTGTGTGTGTGAGAGGGTGTGTGTGTGTGTGAGAGAGTGTGTGTGTGAGAGTGTGTGTGTGTGAGAGGGGGTGTGTGTGTGAGAGTGTGTGTGTGAGAGAGGGTGTGTGTGTGAGAGTGTGTGTGTGTTAGAGTGTGTGTGTGTTAGAGTGTGTGTGTGTCTGTATGTGCATATGCATGTGCACAAGCGAGCATGAGTGTGTGTCTGTGCGTGTGCGTGTGTGAGGTTGTGTGTGCGCGGAGTTTCCCCGTAGTGGGTGTGAAAGCTTGGCGTAGTTTTGTTTGGTTAGAGAGCGGAACGTCTGTGCCAACTCTGTGGTGTGCCACAGAGAGAACGGTGGTCTGAGGGTTTCTGTATGTATGAAGAAAAAAAACCCGCTAAATTGTTCCGCGGGAGGAACCTACACTATGACCCTGTCGGTGATGACTCAATATGTCGGGCATTTAGAAAATCAGTCATTTTCTGACCTCAGCCTTTTAGATTTGAATACATATTTCTATCCTTATTAACCAATATGAGTGTGTCAGAATGTGGTGTGATTAATCAGAATGAGCAACCATTCAGGAGGCAAGGGCCCTTGAATGTTGGCCTATATTGTCCACTCCACTCTACCTAAAGAGAAATATCTTCTTCAAAAATAAACATAACCGTATGGGTCTCTTATTTCCAGAAAGCTTAAAACGGGGTTATGCACAATTTCAGTACTTGTTTTCATAGTGACATCTGGCTAACTTCAAATTGCTATACTGGGAAAACTAAACGGAGTATGAAGCTCAAATTTGTGGGAGTTTTATATCTCATCATTATCTACCAACACACAGAAAGATACGAAATGCAAGAGGTGGTGTGGTGTTGCCATGGAATGGCCTGGGTCAAAATCAATGCATTTGCAAATTGGCAAATTGCCTTTTTTTGTCCTTAAACCTTAATTTGCAAAACAAAATGTGTGAAACGCCTGTGAAAATGTGCTTAAAAGCGTCTGAAGTTTTCACCTTGTGCCTTCTATCGGTTGAGCAGCAGCAGACTTCTGAGTGCCTGAGTGACATTCTCACCTCGGTATTGCCTCCCTCTCCTCTTCCTCCTCCTCTTCCTCTTCCTCCTCCTCCCTCTTAAGGCCAGCTTATATTACAGAGTGTCGCTGCGCTTATACCGTTTGATAACGGTGAGGACCGCAGTCCGCGTTGGACGACCGGAGAACGTTTGTGAGTGTTCTGTTTCTCCTGTCAGTGTCACTGGACTGTGAACGGGCCCTGATGGAGACGCTCTCTCACTGGACTGTGAACGGGCCCTGATGGAGACGCTCTCTCACTGGACTGTGAACGGGCCCTGATGGAGACGCTCTCTCACTGGACTGTGAACGGGCCCTGATGGAGACGCTCTCTCACTGGACTGTGAACGGGCCCTGATGGAGACGCTCTCTCACTGGACTGTGAACGGGCCCTGATGGAGACGCTCTCTCACTGGACTGTGAACGGGCCCTGATGGAGACGCTCTCTCACTGGACTGTGAACGGGCCCTGATGGAGACGCTCTGTCACTGGTCTGTGAACGGGCCCTGATGGTGTCGCTCTGTCACTGGTCTGTGAACGGGCCCTGATGGTGTCGCTCTGTCACTGGTCTGTGAACGGGCCCTGATGGAGACGCTCTGTCACTGGTCTGTGAACGGGCCCTGATGGTGTCGCTCTGTCACTGCACTGTGAACGGGCCCTGATGGAGACGCTCTCTCACTGCACTGTGAACGGGCCCTGATGGAGACGCTCTCTCACTGGACTGTGAACGGGCCCTGATGGAGACGCTCTGTGCATGTAAACGGAAGCAGAGGGAGGAGCAGCGTCTGGCTCTGCCGCTTCCCGCGTTGTTGGCGGTCGGGGTTTATTCCCGCGCGAGACGATCGCCCGCCCCCCCTCGTGTTGCTCGATGTTTCTGGCACACCCACGTGGTCCTCACCCCTCCACACCGCTCCCCTCACACCTCCACACCGCTCTCCTCACCTCCACACCGCTGTCCTCACCTCCACACCGCTGTCCTCACCTCCACACCGCTGTCCTCACCTCCACACCGCTGTCCTCACCTCCACACCGCTGTCCTCACCCCTCCACACCGCTGTCCTCACCTCCACACCGCTGTCCTCACCTCCACACCGCTGTCCTCACCTCCACACCGCTGTCCTCACCTCCACACCGCTGTCCTCACCTCCACACCGCTGTCCTCACCCCTCCACACCGCTGTCCTCACCTCCACACCGCTGTCCTCACCTCCACACCGCTGTCCTCACACCCCCACACCGCTCTCCTCACCTCCACACCGCTGTCCTCACCTCCACACCGCTGTCCTCACACCCCCACACCGCCCGTTGGATCGACGTCCGTCTCGGACGGTTTTTCGGGTCCGTCGAACTCGCTGAATATTTACGTGCGGCCTGCGGCCTGCGGTCGCCACGGCTCCCGAGGACAGGAAACCCCGCTGGCCAATCAGAGGAGAGCACGGCCTGACCTGAATGTTGACCCGAGTTTTGTTTTTCCCCACAATGCCCAAATGTGTTGATAATTGGCGAGAACCTACTCTGAAGTATAAAAGGCATCTTGAGAAGTTTCTCTGTGGTGCGCACACACCCGATGCAGACACTTCCTGTGGTTATTAGCTCACTGGCTGCATATGGGCTGTTTTAAGTTCTTCACATTGTTTACTGGCTCAGGGTGGCCTGGCCGACCATTGGCTATAGCCGGATTCCTCCTGAGATTTCTTCCAATCAGGAGGGTTTTTATCTAATAAAAAAAGAAAATAAATTAGCCTCATTGCTTGCTTTCGTTCCATTACTCTGTGAAACGCTTTTGTGACAGTTTTGTGACTGATTTCTGCCAATAAAATTGAGCCCACAGCTTTGCAGCTTAGCCAATTTATTTCAGTACAATTCCATGGAAGAACTCAATGTTCCGAACAAGGAAATTCAGTGGAAATGCACTTTGAATTTGTCTGTCATTGGTTGAATTTGTCCTTACGATGTGGGCAGGTTATGAAAAACATTGCCCCTGACCTGGCAGCCATCTTGGATTCTACACTTGCTGTGGGACACTTTAGTGGCCCGTAAGCAATCTTAGTCGTTCCTCAACTGTAAACAGGAAACGCATCATCAGCAGAC
>NC_083764.1:63740186-63742686 GCF_963514075.1 Conger conger | reverse complement strand
GTGTTCTGCAGACCTGTGGGTGGAGCCAGTTTGGCAGGGTCTGTGTTGAAGGGGGAGGGGTCAGTGTAGTGGGGGCGGAGCCTTGTCATGTGACCCTGTGAGTGACAGCTCCATCCCTCTTATTTCTCATAGACGGAGATTGCCAAGAGGCTGAACGTGATCTGTGCCCAGCTCATCCCCTTCCTGTCACAGGAGGTGAGTCCAACACACACGCACACCCACGCACACGTGCGCACACACGCACACGCACACACATGCATGCAGGCACACACACACACACATGCGCACAGACACACAGACACACAGACAGACACGCACATGCAGGTGCACGCGCAAACACGCACGCACACACACACACACGCACGCACACGCACACACACACGCACACACACACAAGCACACGCACGCACACACACACACGCACACACACACACGCACACTCACACGCACACACGCACACACGCACACGCACACACGCACACACACACAGACAGACACGCACGCACATGCAGGCACACGCGCAAACACGCACGCACACACACACGCACGCACGCACACACACACCACGCACGCACACGCACACGCAGGTCCTGGCTCACTGCGGTCATTAAAGATTCCGTGACGCTTGTCACAAAGAGTCGGGGGTTCCCCGGTGTCCTGGCTAAATTCCCAAACCTGGCTCCCTCAACCTGCCACCTAATCATCCCCTGATTTAATTGGCTAAAATCGTTCTCTCCCTCTCCACCTCAATTGACGTGTGCTGAGCGTTCTGACGCAAGATGGCCGCCGTGCGCCACCCAGGTGGGCGCTGCTTGAGGCGCTGCTTGAGGCCAGTTTCCCCCTCAGCACTGTGAGCACTTCGAGTACGAGTGCACAGTGTTATTTATTTTTTATGATTAGATTCACAGACTCGCAGGCACACACACACACACACACACACACACACGCAATCACAGTGAAAACAACACATGAACTTGTCTTGTCCTCTCATTAGGAATACATCTTCTTGATTAAAAAAAAAAAAAGGTTATTATCTTATCAACTAAACTAGCACTGAAAGATCACATGTTCACTTTGTTAGTGAGCTGCCCTCAGCTTGATCTAATTAGCCTTTGTATTGCAAAGACTACTGCATTTGTGCTCATTTTAGTGTGTTTGGCATGGACTTCATTCTCCCCCGCCTCTAATTCAATAATGGTTTGTTCCTCAGCACCAGCAGCAGGTGGTCCAGGCCATGGAGCGCGCCAAGCAGGTGACTATGGGGGAGTTGAATGCCGCGATAGGGGTACGTGGACTCCCCCTTCTGCCTCCCACAGTGTGTACCTCCATCTTCAACTTCATCCTTTTATTCTTTTTGGGGCGTTTTTGTGGCTTTGGGGCGTTTTTGTGTTTGGCTTTGGCAAGAGGAAAATGCTGTTCTCTTTCTTGCTTCCCCATGAACGTGCAGTTAGGAAAATAGGAAGGGGGGATTTCTGTGGAAGAGAGAGAGAGAGAAGAGGCGTGGTTTTTGTGGAGGAGAGAGGGGGGGCTTTCTGTGTGAGAGAGAGAGGGAGGGAAAGAGCGAGATGGATGGATGGATGGATGGAGGGGAGGAGAGGGAGAGATAGAGAGCGGGAGGGAGCTTTGGCTTCTGTGCTTTGGTGGGAATGGTGGGCACACACAGCAAACCTGAATAGTCATGGGTTCACACTTGGTGTCTTTACAGTGGGTGTAATCTCATTTAGTGGCCGTGTGTTTATTACTCTCGTTGTGTGTGTACTCTGGTTAAGGGACTGTCGCAAAGACGGTGTACACTACACTACCCCCATCATAATTTAAAAAATATATATATGTAGATATTTTCCTGTATCTGTGAGTAGTCATTGGCTATCAGGGTCCGGCCAGGGACCCCCTATAGCAGCGTCAGGCTCCAGTTCTGGAGGGCCGCAGTGTCTGCGGGTTTCTGGTGTGTTTCAGCACGAGAGATACACTCCAAAGTCTTTCATTGGCTAAAGAGTCCACTCACCTTGTTCTCAAGGCCTTAATCGGCTGCCGATCGAAAGGAAACCACAGATACCCGTTGTATCTTAAAAGCACCCCCCGTTGGAAGCCCGGGGTGTGACGGGAAGCAGGAGGATTTAGGAAAGCTTGAGCCAAAATGGCCGAAAAAAAAGCCAATGAAGTGAGGTAAAAACACTCCTCTGTGGGAAGAGTCTTCAGAGGAAACCGGATAGACCAGGAGCCTGGGGTCGGGAGTTAAAGCTAGGCTAAATGCTAACGGGGCGGTAGTATCAGAGCGGGGTGATCACAGTGGTTTGGGCGGATTACAGGCTCGGGTAATGGGGCCTATGAGAGGAGAGTGGCTGCTTAGGGCTTCATAGGAGAGAAGGTGCAGGTGCAGAATCCAGAGTCAGACAATGCGGAGTGAAATTGCGCAGTGACCGGATCTGACCGGATCTGACCGGATCTGACCGGATCTTACCGGGGTCCTTCAGTGGGTACGGACAATCTGGCACGCGCT